>NC_089589.1:115172391-115401528 GCF_019320115.1 Miscanthus floridulus | reverse complement strand
TGTTGGAGGTGGCCAAGGACAAAGCGGTGAGGGCGCTACGGTCCGTGGCAAGGCACGCGGCACCGACGACGGTGGTGCAGGAGATGGCACAGGCCCGTTGCATGCGAGGGCATGGCGAACCTTACCGTGCTTGCATCATCACCCCTAACCATGATGGAGGATGGAGAGGAGGTGGGTGAAGAGCGCGGCTCGTCGTCATGGAAGTGTGGGGCAGCGGGAGAGGAGCGGCCAAGGGAGGCGAGCCAGGAGAAGGCCGCCGGCGGCACGGGGAAAAGTGTGGCGGTGGTGGTCAAGAATAGCTCGCCGCCACTTGCACCGTCGCATGGGAAGAGAGTGGGGACCGGCACTGGGGCCCATAAGACAGAAGGAGTCAGGGGCAAAATTGTCTTTTCTCATGCCGCGGGAGGGTTCCTATAGGATCGCTTGGTGTGCCACATGATCGAAAGTGACAAAAACGTTAGATGCACACATAAAACTGGCAAACGGAGAGTGCAATCCATGATGATATCAAAAGAAAGTTAAATATCCCTATAAAAAAAGTTAAATATCCCTTTCGTTTTCAAAAAGGACTTCGTTTTCTGATAAACTATCCCGCGGTGTTGGCTTCGAGCCCAGCCCGAGTCCGGCCGAACGCCTCTGCCCGACTGCCCCCTCACCCTCATATATATGTGGAGACGCGCCGCCGCCGCTTGTCCCGATCGAAACCTAGGGTTCCAAAATTGTAAGCATCCGTCCCCAAATCGTCGGTGAGATCCTTGAGAGTGAGATCAGGCGAGGGTGGCGATGAATCGCGGCACCACGAGCGTTAAGGCGGCGCGGCAGAGCAGATCCGTCGATGAGGGCGCATCCTGCGGGGGGGATCTGCCGATGCGGTGCGAGTACAAAACCAGGGACGCGAAGGAGGCGGGGACTTGGTCCGTTGAGGTTTGCGTGCCGAAGGATGCGGTGGCGATCAGGAGGGAGGCGGTCAAGGGCCATCGGGTGAAGAAGGAGGCGGGGATCTGGTCCGGTGACCTTCGCGTACCGAAGAATACGGTGGCGACCGGGAGGAAGGTGGGCAAGGTTCGTCCGGTGAAGAATCTCTCCAAGTTGAAGGCGGCGGCCGCCTCCTTCGAGGCGAAGAAGCCTGGTGCTGCTGCATCGGCGGCGGGAGGCGTCACCAAGATGGAGAAGCACGCTGGTGATGTGACCTTGGTGGTGGCCGCGGAAGCAGACACTGCTGGCAATGGCAAGGAAGGTGGTCTGAGGCTGGGGCAGGAGTTTGTTGACCTCGTCTCGTCCTGGAAGCCGGAGGTCTTCGAGGACCCCGATGAGCACTACGCCCGGTTGATCAACAACCCTGCCTTCTCCCAGGACCTCGTCGAGAGGAGCACAAAGGTCCAGCAGGACCTCGTCGCAATGTCCAAGTTTTTCGCCGCCAGGATGGAGAAATTCCATGCCTGGGTGCGCACAGAGGTCGAGGAGAAGGGCTACGCGGAGGTCGATAACTACATCCCGGAGGGGGAGGATGATGATTTTGCCCTGGCTTTTGGACCCATGGATGGTGTCGTCTCAGAGGACGAGGATGATGTATTTGCCCAGGCTTTTGGACGCATGGATGGTGTCGTCGCAGAGGACGAGGATGATGAATTTGCCCTGGCTGGACCCATGGAGGACTGAGACGAGGTGTTTGTTTCAACTTGATGAGATGCTGAAATCTGGCTGTGCTTGTTATCTGTCTATCTATCTATATGTGATCTATTTAGCTATGCTTTATTTATGTGTGGACTAAGTTATGTAGTGATGGTGTTGTTTATTAATAATGCTTATCGGATCTTGTAACAACCAATTAAACTATGACTGATGTTGGTAAGTTAGTTTATTACGAGCACATATCATTGGTATAATATATAATGGTAAGCTTTCCTATCTTCCTGGGTTGTGGGTTGTGCGGATATTCTTAAGCGTTTCTTATTCATGTAAATATCAATACTGAGCATCAGAAGGTCGCATTACTTTATTCTTTTATAAGCATGTGTTTTTGTCGTGGAACATTGCAAGATCAGCCCTTCATTCTGTTCTTCTAGAACTCAACTTTTTGACCTTTTTGATTGATGTGGTACATGTTAATATTCTTCTCTATTAGCTTGTTCAAACATAGGTTGGTTGACTCAGGACAAACTCAAATCGCTTGTTTGTAGGATGTAGTGACGAGTCAACCAGTTCAAATCTATCTGTGTCTTTCTTTATTATGCTATATGTTTGCAGTAAGTTATAACCCCTGAGGATGTTTAAGTTATGTTGACTGATGATTAATGAGTTGCTACCTATCATACGCATCTGTGCTATATGATGATATTTTGTTTTATGTTCCATCTAAGCCAGTAAGCTACAACTGAAATCAAGTTATGAGAAACTATCATGTGCTTTTGCTGTTAGCCTGTTGCAGTATGTATGTTTATCTTGTGTCTTTGCAAATAAAACATGGGAATGTTGGATTAGTCTTGATAAGAGCAACTTGTTTGTGTTGGATTTATGTTGATTATACCACCAGTCCTGGTCTGCATCATGTGACGGTGTCCTTATTGTGGATTATTAATCATCTTTTATCTGCGTACCGATCCAGCTTCCATATTTTGTTTATAATATAGTGGATAGTGGATTACTTTTTCCGCAAAAGGTGGATATCAGCAATATAGTAAACTTATTAGCTCTTGCTTTTGTTGTTGTGGTCATTTCAGGTCTATGTATCTATCTACCTGTGTGGTCTATTAGCTATTTAGCTATGCTTTTATGTGTGTGCTAATAGCTTGTCATCTCTCGTAGCAACCAATTAAATTATGAGTTTGTGACTATGCCCAACATTAGTATATCTCTTAAAAAATGAAGCTGTTGTGGAAGAGAGGAAGCTAGTTTTCAGCAGCCACATAGTTAGATTGAGTACACGTTCTCCCGTGCCAAAAGCAAGAAGCATCGGCAATTCGGCATCTCGTGGCCGGTGAGGCAGCCAGCTAGGAGGCAGGGCAAGGCGGATGGCAGCTGCTGACGCGATGGCCGGTGCGACTACAGACAACGGAGGCGCCGTGACGATGGTAAAGATGGCGGAGATGCCGGTGGAGTTCCTCCGGTGGGTGCTGTCGCAGGATAAGGAGGACTACCGCGTGCCTACGCTGGAGGACTACACGGAGGAGGAGCTTGCCGAGGCCAAGGACACCATCTGCAGCGTCATCCGCTCCGTGCAGATCGCGTACGACGAGTTCCGGGCCTGGGTCCGCGACGTGATCGACAACAATGGCTGCGTCATGATCCACGAGGACATGCTCTTCTCGGATCCCAAAGAATGCAGGAAAGCGTCGACGAGGAGTGGGCAGAGGCGCGGCAGGAGCTGGAGATGGACCTGACGAAACCACTCGGCCCGCACCTGTACATGTTGTCTACGTATCTTTCACCCTTGTATCACTATGCAGCGCCCATCCTGACGTTTTGAGGGCCTTGGCTATATATGGGTGACAAAAGAATTAATATTAAGGCCAACAGCCAATGTCGTAGAACTGTAGCAGCTACCGACATCACTACCGGAAGCAGAGACTTTGCCGAGTGTAAATTTCTTTGCCGAGTGTCAAAAATCGGACACTCGGCAAAGACCTTCTTTGCCGAGTGCTGCACTCGGCAAAGAATTGCACTCGGCAAAGATTTCTTTGCCGAGTGCCGGGCACTCGGCAAACACAGGCACTCGGCAAAGGACTTCTTTGCCGAGCGCCAAACTCTCGGCAAAATATATACACTCGGCATAGGCTGCCCGTGAAACGGCGCCGTGCCACGTTCTTCTTTGCCGAGCGCCTGCGGTTAGGCACTCGGCAAAGAATTTTTTTTTAATTTCTTTGCCGAGTGCCCCAGATCTGGCACTCGGCAAAGATTTATTTTTATTTTTTTAAATTCTTTGCCGAGCGTCTCAGATCTGGCGCTCGGCAAATAAAATTTTTTTATTTTTAAAATACTTTGCCGAGTGCTCCCTGGACGGCGCTCGGCAAAGATTTAAATTTTTTTTTAATTATTTCTTTGCCGAGTGCTCCTGTGTATGCACTCGGCAAAGAGAAAATTTTTAAAAAAAAATTAAAACATTCTTTGCCGAGTGCCATGCCCCGGCACTCGGCAAAGTTTTTTTGTTTTTTTTGTTTTTGGCCTCCAATTTTTTTGTGCAGCCTTTTTAAAGCACCAGGAACTCCTAGTTACAATTTGGAGATTTTTTGTGGCTTTTTGTTATATTTAGTTACTTTATTTCGTTTACTTGAATTTTTTCGGAAATTAGAAATTTGAACTGCACATGGTACGAATAATGGAGTTTAATGATTCGAAAATTGATAGTCATGTTAGTGTGTGTTATGAGAGGCCGTATCCAGGAACGGACCCGAAATTTCAGACATCTCGTTCACGAAACATGTCCGCGAAATTGCGTGTGAAGTGTTTATAAATTCTATAAAATGCAAACAAAGTCCGAAAATCATGAAACATGTTGAGATGTCGTGATATCATATGTGGAGGCTATGATAAAAATTTCAGAAGATTTCGTGCACGTTGTCACGTACGATGCTTACAAACCAGGACATCTCCACATGTGATATCAGATACGATGCATATCTATAACCGTATCTATTTCGGATTGTCCACGCTTTTTGGACAGCCCGCGGATGCGTAGATGGGTTAGTTTCCATGTTCTGCTCTAGTCCGAGACAGACTTTCGGCATCACCTCCCTGTTGTTCTCCGGATACACACTCTTCTTTGGCAGGACGTGTATCTGGAGAACAGCGGGGAGGTGCTGCCGAAATTCTGTCTCGGATAGGAGTAGAGCATGGAAACTAACCTCATCTACACATCTGCGGGTGGGATTAGGACCTATCCTCACCTATTAGACAGTAGGAACACCATGTACATGCAATTAATGGTTACATTACTCGCCGATACATATGTTAGAGGATGGATGACCGTCAGTGGATGTACATGGGCTGGAGAAGTCAGAGTGATTACACCACGGAATGGATGAACAAGACCGATGCTTTCTTGAACAGTGCATTTGGCAACGCTGCTAAAGGACATTGCCTAGTTTTGTGTCCCTACAGCAAATGTGGAAATAGGAGAAGGGTAAACAAGGTGGAAATGGGTAAACATCTTATGAAGAATGGATTTACGCCGGACTACACCCGGTGGGTCCACCATGGTGAAGCCCATCGTATGAGAGAGGAGGTGGTGAGACCATGGGTGGAGGCTTTTGATGCTGATGCCGAGGTTGCAGACATGTTAGATGACTTTCACCAAGGACAGTTCGATGAGGGACGTGAGAAGGAGGAGATGGAAGCAGCCGCATAGGCGTTCTACGACATGATGGACTCGGCACAGAAACCCCTTCACGATCGGTCAACGGTGTCTCAACTGGATGCCATTGGACGCTTAATGGGGTTGAAGTTCGAGTTAAACTTAAGTCGACCTGGCTTCGATAAGATGTTGGCCGTGATTGGCACCTTGCTTCCGGAGGGCCACATTCTGCCGAAGAGCATGTACGAGTCACAGAAACTCCTTCGAGCACTTAAGATGCCGTATGAGCAGATACATGCTTGTCCGAAAGGGTGTCTCCTATTTAGGAAAGAACACGAGCATGCAAAGTTCTGTCCAAAGTGTAAATCCTCCAGGTACCTGGAGGTAGACTCTGATGATGGCCAGAAGAGGCAACTTATGATCCCCATGAAAATCCTACGGTACCTTCCGTTCCTACCGAGGATCCAACGGCTATACATGACTGAGGAATCCGCGAAACAGATGACATGGCACAAAAATGGCAAACGGTACAATCCTGACAAGATGGTACATCCATCCGATGGTGAAGCTTGGATCCGCTTTAATGACAAACATCGTGACAAAGCAGATGAGGCTCGTAATGTACGTGTCGCGTTGGCAACAGATGGGTTCAATCCTTATGGAATGATGGCTGCCCCATACACATGTTGGCCCGTCTTTGTTATCCCCCTTAATCTTCCCCCCGGTGTCTCCTTTCAACGACATAACCTATTCTTGTCGTTGATAATTCCTGGACACCCAGGGAGTAATATGGGTGTGTTCATGGAGCCCGTATTTGATGAATTGGTCCGTGCTTGGGACGAAGGGGTATGGACATACGATCGAGCTACAAAGACAACCTTCAAAATGCACGTTTGGTACCACTACTCCCTGCATGACTTCCTGGCGTATGGGATATTCTGCGCCTGGTGTGTTCATGGGAAGTTCCCATGCCCAATATGCAAGGAAGGTGTGAGGTTTATTTGGTTGCAGAAGGGTGGCAAGTATTCGTCGTTTGATAGACATCGTCAATTCCTACCTCTTGACCATCCATTCAGACAAGACATCAAGAACTTTACGAAAGGCGTCAAAGTGACAAACCCTGCACCGTGGATGATGAATGGTGCCGAGGTTCATGCTCAGATAGGTGCTCTCGTGCCCAATGAAGAAGGTGGTTTTATGGGATATGGTGAGCAGCATATGTGGACTCATATCTTGGGCATGACGAGGCTCCCCTATTTCGATGACCTTCTTCTACCACATAACATTGATGTAATGCACACTGAAAAGAATATCGCCGAGGCACTTTGGGCAACACTCATGGACACTAAAAAGTCTAAGGACAACCCAAAGGCTAGACTAGACCTGGCAACGTTGTGCGATAGACCAAATCAAGAGATGCAACCTCCTAGTCGTGGCAAGACTTGGAGAAGGCCTAAGGCTGATTTCGTCTTGAAAAAGGACCAAAGGAGGGAAGTACTTGAATGGATCAAGAAGCTAATGTTCCCTGATGGGTATGCAGCGAATCTAAAGAGGGGAGTTAACTTAGGCACTCTGCGAGTCAACGGGATGAAGAGTCATGACTACCACATATGGATTGAGCGGCTTCTTCCGGCGATGGTTCGAGGCTATGTCCCGGAGCATGTCTGGCAAGTGCTGGCAGAGTTGAGCTACTTATTCTGCCAGCTTTGTGCCAAGGAGCTCTCTCGGACCGTCATTGATGACTTGGAAAAAGCGGCACCCGTGTTGCTCTATAAGTTAGAGAAGATCTTTCCACCCGCCTGCTTCTTGTCGATGCAGCATTTGATTGTGCACCTCCCGTATGAGGCACGGATGGGGGGGGGCCCGTGCAGAACCGTTGGTGCTATCCAATCGAGAGATGTCTGAAGACTCTTCGTAAAAAATGTAGAAATAAAGCCAGAATTGAGGCTTCCATTGCAGAGGCATACATTCTAGAGGAGGTGTCGAACTTCATAGAGAAATACTACACTGAGAAACTTCCTAACGTTCATAATCCACCCCCTCGTTACAATGCTGGCGAAAATGAATCGAACCTCAGCCTTTTCCAAGGGCAACTTGGAAGCGCAAGTGCATCGACCATTAAGCAATTGAAAAATGAAGAGTGGCGCAGTATCATGCTATATGTGTTGACCAACCTTGTCGAGGTGCAACCGTTCATTCGGTAAGTTCTAAACGAACTTATTTCATTTCGCCGTATGTCCTTGTTTCGTCGTCCAACCCCCTTGTTTCTCGTTGGTACAGGGAATTTCTTCGTCAATCCTGGCATGGATCAAGGCAACCTACACCACAAGAAAATGATACCCTTCTTTCACGGGGTGCGGGACTAGGGAGCCCCGATTTCATTTGTTGGTTCAAACAGAAAGCCCAAACTGATGCGCCTATAAGTGATGAGTTAAGACAGGTTGCAAATGGCTGTGCCGTTAGGGTCAAGTCATTTACCGGTTATGACGTGAATGGATATCGTTTTCATACAGCAAGCTACGAGCAGAGTCGGCCCAATCGACAAACCACAAACAGCGGAGTTGTTACGCCCGGCACTGATGGACTCGACTATTATGGAAGAATTGAAGAAATCTATGAACTATCATTTTATGGTTCCCAACCTCTTACTCCTGTCATATTCAAATGCCACTGGTTTCATCCTGGTGTAACGAGACGGACCCCTAAGCTTGGGCTAGTCGAGATTCGACAGGATTCCGTCTATCCAGGAAAAGATGTCTACATTGTGGCTCAATAGGCCATCCAGGTTTATTATACGTCATACACGTGCAAAGACGCCGAGCATCTTAAGGGTTGGTCTATTGTGCACAATGTATCGCCACACGGTAAACTACCTGTCCCAAACGATGAAGATTATAACTTCAACCCAAACACATATGATGGAGAGTTCTATCAAGAAGAGGGGCTACAAGGGAGGTTTGACATAGACTTAACCGAAGAGATAGGAATGGAAGTAGATAATGAAAGGGATGATGACGAGGACGCTGGAGACGAGGTGCGAAATCTGAAGGACATACAAATGCTTGAGCGATTACATTTCAGCAATGACAATGAAGACAACATTTCTCCTTCGGATAGTGTTGATGAGTTGGACAATGTTGATAGTGATGACGAGACCTATGATCCAGCTAATTTCAATCATGAAGATTATTTCTAATACATGTAATACTATGTTTTTTTAATTATGTTTTGTTCATTTTTGCATATATTTCTAATACATGTAATACTATATTTTTTGTAATTATGTTTTGTTTATTTTTGCACCTATTTCTAATTATGTCTTGTTTTTCTTTTTTATTGCAGGTGATTGAACAAAGATGGCGGGCGACCGTCATAGGTCTGTGAACTCGATTTACCAAAGACAACGCCGGTCGCAGGAGGGGGCGGAGGGGGCGGCAGAGGGATCGAACAGGAGGAGGAGGACCGCTAGCCGCAGGAGGGGGCCGTCTCCTCCCACGCCACATGAGGAGGACCGCCAGCTGCAGGAGGAGGTGGTGCCCGTGGACGAGTCAGACGAGGAGTTGGTTCGGCAGACGGAGGAGGAGGAGGAGGAGGAGGAGGAGGGGGGGGGGGGGGGGGGGAGGCGGCAGGCACGGGTTCTGCTTCCTCCAACTCCTCTTCGAGTGTCTACTTGCGAGGTCCCGCGAGCCTCCCACAGGTTCTGCTTCGTCACCAATGCCCACTGATTCGCCCTGAAGGACAAAAGTAAGTAACTGTATATGTTATCACCACTACTTCATATGATATGATGAAAAAAACTAATAATTTTTCTTAATTACTTGTGCAGGAACTGGGTGGTTGTGTCGGGTGGTAGTGCACGGCTAGTCAACGGCATCCTGGGTCTTCTATGCAGGCAGCACTTCCCCGGCATTGTCACGTACGCATCGAAGACGGAGCCGGCCTACTCATTTGACCACTACGTCGTCGCCTCCGATGCGGAGTACCCCAACAAGGCGGCGCGGGTGAAGGCAGAGTTTTGGGTAAGTCTCCCTTGCACAACATTGCTCAATACGTCGCATTCATTAGACTTTTCTTGAAATAATGAATCGATACATCGCTTTTGTATGCAGACTTATTACAGATGCGAGGAGGGATTTGAGGCCAGGGCGGAGCAGGCGACTACCAAAGCCTGTAAAAAACTCGTCACCGACATGCATCACGAGGCGCGCATCCAGGCCATCGTAACCTACTACGGGTCGAAGCTTGGAGAGAGGAAAACCAAGAAAGACGCAAGAGAGATGCAGCTGACCCAGGAGCAGTACCTTAAGGTAAATGAAGAACATCAACATTGATTCGATTTGAGATTAAGTTGGTTTAATTTGATCTTCTTATATGTCCAGTACTTGATGACGTGTAGGTGATTCCCTGGTGGTGCCAAGCGTATCCCGAGTGCTGGGCGATGATGGTGGACAGGTGGTTCACGGAGGAGTACCTCAAGATGCACAGGGATGCCCGGGACCATCGTTTACTGATGCAAGGTCCAACACACCATCAAGGCAGCCACAACCTCGCCGGATACAAACAAGCATGGGTACGCGAATTGATTTATCTATTGTCACGCTCAGTTCTGTCTGATTTCTAATCATCGTGCTGTCTTTCTCGCAGTCGGCGTCACATAGTGGCCAGGCTTGCTCGGACTTCCAGGCATGGTGTATGGCCCACAAGGGTAAGGCGACGTCCGACGTCTCCTTCAACCTGGAGGACCCGCCCGAGGCATACACGAACCCGAGCGTCCACTCTCGCATCAGTGAGTACACTGAGGTGGCGAGGTCGCTCCATGGGGCAGACCACGATCCGAGCACCCAGGACTTCGATGGAGAGGCCGTCATGAGGGCGGGGCAAGGCAAGAAGCATGGACGGTTCTGGCTTGGCGACGGCGTCATCGACACGGCCTCTACTCCCTCTCTCTCCTAGATCCGAGCACGGAGCACGAGCGAGAGCCCGGCCATTCGCACACGGCCGACCGCTGCACAGCACCGGGTCGACGCACTCGAGGTTATTCCTGTTTTACTCGTCATACATTGATCTTTACACACCTTAATTAGCTTTGCATTACCGAAACATTGGAGTGAAATATTGTAGGCCCGGCTGGAACAAGAAATGAAGGAACGTCAGGAGCTGGGGGCCCAGTTGGAGGCCGAGCGGGCCGAGCGGCAGGCCCAGGCGCAGAGGCTGATGGACATTACGGATTTCCTACAAGGGCTTGGGCAACGTATGGGCTTGTCTCTGCCACCTGGGCTGTTGGTTCCACCTCCGCCTCCGCGTCCTGCAGCTGCAGCTACTCCTGTGAGTATCAAAGTTTTTTACTTTCACTTGTGCTTTGCTTGTATGGCCTCTATCGTCCTAGATTAGCTATCAAAATAATTTTGTCTCACATGCAATCTTTTCTCCTTTGTGCAGTCTCCATCTGACGGTGGTTCGAATAATCCACCTCATGCACCTACGAATGATGCACCTGGGCCTTCACCACAGTCGCAGTGGCCGAGATGAGTGCATGTTGTATTTTTTACATTTGTTGTTCACTTGGTGATGGACTTGTGATGCACTTGTGGACTTTGATGGACTTGTAAACTTATTTGGATGGACTTGAGCACTTATTATTACATATTGTGATGGATGTGTTATGGGCGGATGGATGTGTGGATGGATGAGATATATATGTGATGGATGAGATATATATGCGATGGATGAGATATATATGTGATGGATAAGATATATATGTGATATATGTTTGTATGAATGTATTTGTCATGATGGAACGCAAAAAAAAAATTATTTGCCGTTTTGGGTCACTTTGCCGAGTGTTGCACTCGGCAAAGGACCCCTTTGCCGAGCGCAATGGTCACAACACTCGGCAAAGCTGGCAAAATGGGCGACCAGAAAACAGATTTTCCAGCTTTGCCGAGTGCTGTGACTATAACACTCGGCAAAGAAATTTTTAAAAAAAAAATTTAAACTTTGCCGAGTGCCTTCCGTGTTGGCACTCGGCAAAGAGTTTAAAAAAAAAAATCTTTGCCGAGTGCCTGGAGTGGTGGCACTCGGCAAAGAAAATTTCCAAAAAAAATAAAAGCTCTTTGCCGAGTGCCTGCCGGGTTGACGCTCGGCAAATAATTTTTTTTAAAAAAATAAAAAATCTTTGCCGAGTGCTTGGAGGATTGGCACTCGGCAAAGAAAATTTTCAAAAAAAAAATAAAAGCTCTTTGCCGAGTGCCTTCCGGGTTGGCGCTCGGCAAAGAATTTTTGAAAAAAAAAATAAAAGCTCTTTGCCGAGTGCCTCACGTGTTGGCGCTCGGCAAAGAAAGTTTTAAAAAAAATTTAAAAAAAATCTTTGCCGAGTGCCGGCAGGGTTGACACTCGGCAAAGTGACCGTCAACGGAACCGGCGCCGTGACGGTCGCTTTTCTTTGCCGAGTGTTTCCGGGGCACTCGGCAAAGCCTTTGCCGAGTGCCCGATAAAATACACTCGGCAAAGAGTGCTTTGCCGATCAATTTTTTGCCGTGTGTGCTTTGCCGAGTGCCGCACTCGGCAAAGGCTTTGCCGAGTGCAATATAGCCTTTGCCGAGTGCCTCAGGCACTCGGCAAAGAACCTGAATCCAGTAGTGCATGTTTTTATCATGTTTTCATCTAATTCTTTTTCCGTCTTGGGTACAGTTGACTTTTGGTAATTAATTTTATGTAAGACTTAATTTACACTAGGGCAAATACAGTGGAAAGAAATTTTCATTAAAGAAATGGAAAAATTGGTTGTGTAGCATCGAAAGATCGTGATCTCCGTGAAATATCATCGAAAGTTTACGCACTCGTAAAATATTACTGAAAGATTGTACCGTGAACTGAAAATAACATTATATTAAAATAAAAGCGACAGAAGTGATGGAACTGAAAGTAGCCTCCGTCGCGCCGTTGCGCGGGATGTTTTCGTGGACGCTCGCCGCGAACAGGAACAGCTCCTGCGGCACCACCGCCACCATGTGCCGCAGCACCCGCAGGTTGTGCTTGCGCACATCCTTGCCGTCTTGGCTCTGGACCCGCCCGGTCCTGCCCCACGCTGATGCCTCTCCCCCGCGCTGATACCTCTCCCCGATCCCGATTTATGTGCCTGTAACCTGTGTGGGATGGTGGTGGAGGAGGAGGGCCCCTACGGCAGGACGTCCTCAACCGCATCGGCGACATCAAGGTACTCGGCAGCTGCGTCCTCGTCTCACGCCGCTTCCATGTGCTCGTGCTGCTCGTCAACTCCGTCTTCGTCCGCGTCGACTGCATCATCCCGACGACCCACCCCCCTCCTCCTCCTCCGCCATACCGGGCTCCCGGCCGCACCAGGCGCTAGCTGCGGGCGCGGCATGTTCGTGCACATTACGCGCGACCTCATTGGCGTCATCGCCACACGCTCGGCCAGATCCTGTCCCCCGCCGCGGCGGCCATCTCCTGGTGCTCCGAGCCACTGCCCGCTTCCCTGTCCGCGCCCGCCGCGAACGTCTCCCACCAGTCCACCACTCGCGCTCCGAGGTGCTCCGCTCAGCTGTGGTGCCTCCACATCGAGCTGCCCACGGGCGAGCTCGGCACTGACGATGGCGTGCTCCTAAAGTGGAAGGCCGACTTTGGCTCCACCCTCGGCAGCTGCGTCATCCTCGGCGCCTCGTCGATCTCGTCCAAGCCACCGACAGGGCCATGGTCCGATGGTGGCGAAGGCGATGCGTTGCTTCTGGCCGCGGGAACCTGCTGCTAGACGTGTGCTTCTTCAACTTGGCAAGGACGCGTGCTTCTGGCTGCCGAAACCTGCTAGCGCTGGTGCAGCGGTTCTACGAGCCCACCTCCTAGCGCGTGCTCCTATATGGCAAGGACGTGCGCAAGCATAGCCTGCGAGCGCTGCAGGTGGTGGCGGGGTGCCGCAGGAGGCGTTCCTGTTCGCAGCGAGCATATGTGACAACATCGCGTACGGGCGCGACGGAGGCTTTCGTCACTTCCCTAACTTCATTTTAACATAATGCTACTTTCAGTTCATGGTCCAATGTTTTAGTGGTATTTTACGGAGTCCTAAACTTTCGGTGATATTTCATAGAGATCGTGATCTTTGGATGCTACACAACCAAGCATATTCCTTGAGAACTTGTTGCATGAGTACTACTAGTTTATATATGTTATATCCATATATCTTATACAAACTTACATATCTCTATGTCTATCTACTCTACAACTAAAAAAAGAGCTTGCTACCATGGTAGCCTAGAGCTGGGGCTTAGGCCGTGCCATTTGAGGGCGGGTTATGGCACGGTCTTTTAGCACGGCATGGCACGACACGAAATATGTTGGGCCGTGCTGGCATGACACGAACACAAGGGTCATGCCGTGCCAAGGATCTCATCACCATGGGCTACATGGCCTGGACCGCATTTTGGACCGTGCTTGGGTCGGCACGGCATGAAAATGGCATGTAGACACATCTACAACTCTTCAATACAATTCGATAATGATCTAACATGGGCGTTCGTCTGTGACTCTTGTCCGGACGCAGCTCCATAGGGGCGGGCCCTATCTCTCTGAAACAAAAAAAAACAAATCCCCTCTCCCTCGTATGCTTACCCGCTCAACCCAGAAGCAGCGCGGTCGCTCATCCGTCTGCCCTCTTCTCCCACCGTGTGCTCATCGGGCTGTCACGCCATGCCCTTCCGCCATCTCGGCCACGCCGCGTGCCCTCACTCCCTGCGCCGCTCACTTGCGTCCTAGTCACATGCGCTGCTCGCTCCCTCGCCATCCGTCCATCGCCCATCGCCGTCGGGCGAGCCAAGGGCACCCACGAGTGTGGCTAGTATTGGTGGGGCTCGTGCGTTGCCGTTCACTGCCGGATCCGGCCACCCTGACGACCGGAATCGACTGGCCTCGGCCTTTCTCTCCCCTATGTTGCAAATGTATGTTTCAAGTGTTTTGTATGTTTCAGAGGTATGTTGAAATTGTAATATATGCATGTTGCAAAAGTAGATCGAGATGTTGCACATGTTGCATATTTTTGCAAGTGTTTTTAGTGGTACGTTGCAAACGTTTTGAAAAAAATGTTTCGTCTATTTTCAAACGTATGTTGTAGCAAGTATTTGATCTGGATGTTGCAAGGGTTTCACACATATGTTGGAAGTGTTTTATCTGGATGTTGCATATGTTTCATACACATGTTGCAAGCGTTTATCCGGATGTTGGATATGTGTCACATATATGTTGTATCTGAGTGTTTTATGTTGCAAGTGTTTCACGTGGGCATGTTATATGATGGAGCATGGCCCGGGTGCCGAGGAATGGGGCGCGATAGAGCTGGGGACCAGCGGACGGGGCCAGAGAGAGGTGGGGCCGGTTCCCGGGTTCCGCCCACACGGAGAGAGAGGAGGGGGGTCAAGGGGAAGGAGCGGGGCGCAGCAGGGGATAAGGTGCGCGTGCGAGGTGGGGGCAGGCTACGCGGCCATCTATCCGGACACGAGAAGTGGCGGGTGCAGCGTCGAGGGTGGGGTGCACGTGCGAGTCAGAGAGAGCCAGACGGATACGGGCTGCATGGGCCTCTGAACGTCTGGGCGCTAGCCACGCCCAATGCAATTTTCAGCATTTACTGTACTACCTCTCATCTAATTCTGTAACAGATTATGAAAATCGTTAAAACTTTTATGAAAATGGTACACGCAAGATGTATATTTTTTATATCACAAGCGAAAAAAGAAAACCAGCAGAGATATGTTAAGGGCAACATATCAGGTGTAAACCAACCAACCTGTGCAAACTTGAAAACTACCAATCAGGACTACTAGATGCTGATCCAATGGATGGGTTGAGGGGGCTTAAGAGCAAAAAAAGGCCGGCAGGTGGGGGGCTTAAGCGTAATAAAATCTCACCTCTTACCCCATCCATTGGATCAGCATATAGTGGTTCTGATTGGTAGTTTCTAAGTTTGCACAGGTTGGTTGATTTGCACCTGATACGTTGCCTATGTTAAGGGCCGTGCTTGGGTGGCCACATGACTCGAAGGCATGTCGGCATGCCACGGGTCATGCTTACGAAAAAAAGATTTAGATTTATCATGCCGTATCAGCACGGCTCGAGGTGCCTTGCGTGCCTAGAGGGCACAACTTGAAAACGGCACTGAAGCACGAGAGGGCCGTGACGTACCGGTACGGCATGGCCCAAGTCCCACCTCTAGCTGAAGCCTCCAGTGAACAATTTTAAACCGGTGATCGATTCCGCCTTCTGCAAAATAGGAAACCGGTCATCACGTCCCATATCATATCCTTCCTTGCAAGTTGCAACCGAACCCTCACCAAAACAGGCGCATCGAATCGCTTCCACAAAATGTTCTTTCCATCAAGGATGAAGCGACTATGCCGACCATAGAACCACTGTCAGGACTATGCCGGCCACGCATCACAACAGTATGTGAGCCATCTGAGATCTCCTGTCCATGGTCATCTTCCCAACATGATCCCAGTGTGTGCATCTGACTTTATACTTCGCCGCTTCCACCTGCGCATCCATCCAGGGAGGAAGTCGTGCATGCTGCATGTTCGTCCATGGAGAGAGGAGTTCCTACGCACGTGTTTGTCAGCTGAAAACTAGTTCAAGCGAGCAGGGCGGTTGCCATATATTAAATTTTGTTAATAGCAGAACTATTGTTCATCGTCCCTATACACATCCACTACATCTCTTTTCTGTATAATTGCACTACCAAAAAAACAAGCTAATATTTTTCTTCGGAGCAATATGGTGAAAATAGAACATACAAAATAAATGTTTGATGGAATTATTGATAGGCCTCCTAGTTCATCTTTGTGAGGATTCTTTTTTTTTCTAGTGTATGCATACGCTGATGTGGCCTATCAATAACTCCCTTCTTTTGAAGAGCTGAATTGTCTTTATCTTTTTTCAATTGTGAGGATTCCTGCTTGTTTTTCTACTTAAAGTTTAGTGGCCGGAACCTTGTTCTATTATTTTTTAAGAAAAAAAGTCTGCGTTGGGAAAGACCGAATTCTGCAATGCTAGACCGTATTGGGCTAGGCTAACATGGGATGGCGAGGTTTTATGCCCATGATAGGCCCGCTGAGGGATTGCGTCTAGATGGGCCTGGCAGTCCAGGTCCTAGTCTGGATGGGCCTGATGAATATCAGAGATACTGAGCTTCTCCTTTGCAACACAAGTTCCAGTCTTCGAATAACACTCCGCCAAAGAGTAGAAGCTCTACAGCGTTTTTTTTATAACATATGGTTATCAGTTTATCACCATCAGCAGCATACAGATACTAGTGAGCACCATTAGACATTCAGACTCATGTACACAGAAAAATAATTCAAAAAGAACACACATTTCTCATGCTGACCCTGCTTCAGAAAAACAGAATGCAGACATGTTCTGCACATACATCTGAAATCCTGAATAACAGTTGCATTACGAGGAAGTGAGGAACATTTAATCTGATTTCATAGTATACTAAATTATGGTGTTCCGTACATACATTCAACATCCATAGCACAATGGAAAACAAAACATAGGGAACTGGGCAAAAATTCAGAGAAGGATTGGCGCTAAAATTTCCATGATTAAGGGTTGCCCTAGGTCTCTTGGGGATTTACCACATTGCATTACAATGCCCAAGGAACTAGCCACCTTGAGGATTCACTTTTGAGCAAGCGCACATGAATAGGAGAAGATGAGAATGTGCATAGAGACGGTTAGAGCAACATTATATGGTTCCACAAGAAGGCAACTCTTTACTGCCCCACCGCAGCACCAGTGGCGCACATCCACACCTACTGTCGTGCAGCCGTTGTAGCCTGTGGCTGTAGTTGGGCTGTGCAAAAATGGGATATCTCAACGTTTGAACATTGAAATCTAAATCTCGCCATTTCAGTTACCTGAGAACGTATATTTATGCAATTTTTGTTTAGACATATAGTTTTAAAAAAAAAAGAATTAAGAAAAGTTTAGAATAAACATTCCAAATTTTAGTCTAGTCTTTTGGGCCTGGATGTTAAGATTGGAGGCCGAAAACCACCACGTTGCCAGGCCTACATGGGCCTCATCAATGCACAAGTTGCCCCCACTAATCCATGACCAATGACTAATGTTAAATCGAAGGTGCTATTTAGATCCCATGGTCTTGATTTTTTTTAAGACGATGATGTCCCATGGTCCAGAGTTTACTCAATAAGATTTAGACCATTTTAGCTCTCGAGGCTCTAAAAGGTGGGCTAAAGTGCTATCTAAAGTTTAGCCCACCTCATTAAAAAAAAACTATTAGTTCATTAGACTATACAAGTAATTAAGCTAAAGTAGACTAAAATTTAGCTCTTAATTTTAATGAACTAAATTTAAATTATAGGATCTAAACATGGCCTAAGTCACTAGTGGCATTAGAATGCTCGCCACTTTTAATCGACTATATATTAACATAGGTGGACGTCGGCGTCGGCCTCTACTAATCGATTAATAAGGTGGACCTTTCAATATGCCTGCCTGAAAATGACTATGAACAGGAACGGGTATTCTATGGGTCAATCTCTAGAAATCGATAAACAAAAGTGGTCATTCTAAGAGATTGTGTATAGAAATAGTTCTATCAAAGAATTCATAACTTTTTAATATGACCTTAGGCGAAGAAAAACTTTATATTAAAATTATAGAGCTCAATGCGATCTTCATTTTTTAGCTGATAAAGTTTTTATTAAAACTGTTTAGAGTCCAAAAAGTTCATTTTAAGCTCTCAAGTTTTAAAATTTATAAAATGTACAATTTGCAAACAATCTTGGATGTTGACATGGTGTACATAAAAGTTGTAGTTCTCAATACTGCAGTTAACAAGTTTTTTATTTGAACTCATTTAGACTACTAAATATTCATTTTATGTTCTAAGATTTTGAAATTTTAAATCTAAAAATTTCAAATTGCATAGGAAATTGCATTATATTTAAAGTCATTTAGATTGTCGAATATTCATTCTCTGCTCTATGATTTTGAAATTAAAATTTAATAGTTTCAGACTAAATCAAACATTGACATTATATGTACGAATTTATGTTTGTCAATGCAATCTACAACTTTGCAGTTGATAAGTTTTTTATTTAAAAAGATTTAGAGTGCCAAATTTGAGACTCCAAATTTTGAATTTGTTAAACTATTTGAGATGGAGACACTACGCCAGATTTGCACATCACTACCGGCCTCATCACTGCAGGATTTGTGAGAACCGGCAGTGATGTACCTTCACTGCCAGGTTATGAGCTTGAAAATGAAAAAATGATTGGTGCTGAGCTAAAACCGGCAGTGAAGGACCACATCACTGTCGGTTTTTTGCTTGAACCGACAGTGTTTTGGCGGGCACTCATCACTGTCGGTTTAAGCCAAGAGCCAACAATGATTGGGCACTATCACTGTCGGTTCTAGCCAAGAACCGACGGTGATAAGCCTAC
Organism: Miscanthus floridulus; assembly: GCF_019320115.1. Lineage (NCBI taxonomy): Eukaryota > Viridiplantae > Streptophyta > Magnoliopsida > Poales > Poaceae > Miscanthus > Miscanthus floridulus. Next base: position 115,382,763 of record NC_089589.1, on the reverse strand, counting down.
AACACAAAAAGGCTGCAGCCGTCCTTTCCTTCCTCCTCTCTTCCATCCCGAGAACAGAGGTGCGCGTTTGGACCCTTCCCTCCATTGTTGCGGCTGCTCTTCACCATGAAGCTAGTACTTGGATTTTGAAGAATGGCTTGATCTTTTGCTTTAAGGTTAGTAACAAACATCCACTCATTTGATTTTGTTGCTTAATTAGCTTCGTTTTCATGGCTACATTGCTTGATTCTCATTCTAGTTCTTTCTACATTCTAGAGAGCACTTTTTCAATTGGACATTTGTGCAAGGCTCAAATTATGGTGAATCCATCATCCAAAATGTTGGTGTCTATGAACACATTTAAATTCCTAGCTAATTAATTATTCCATGGTGGTCAAGATCATCATTGTTAGTATATGATGCTATAATTAGTTCTTAGAAGTAGAGTAGAATAGTTGTTCTTCAATATTGTGCAATATTGTTTTTTACTATGATTTTTAATTTACAAGGCCAGGGCTACCAATTTCAATTTTTCAATAATTAGTGTACAATAATGTTTTCTAAAAATGTACTTTCGAGCTACAATTGTTGTTCATGAAGCTCGATTTCTTATTAATTCTTTGTAATTACTGTCTCAGTATTTTTTTGTGCAGAGATGGATCGAGAGTGGATGCATCTGTCCCGAACGGACAAGCGGTACATGCATGGCGTCAGTCAGTTTATCACCGATGCCAAAGCCCATGCTAGGAATGGGAACCCTATCTTCTGCCGATGCAAAGATTGCAAGAATCATAGGAACTTTAATCAAATTGAGTCTATACGATCGCACTTGATTACCAGGAGGTGCATACCAAACTATACGATATGGACTATGCATAGCGAGGTTAGTGTGAATGTTCTGTAAGGAAACGATGATGATGTGGACATGCCTGACGTAGCCATCCACGATGTTGACGAGGAACCTGGTGTCAACACGGAACCTATGCCCACAGTTAATAATGTGTTTAGGAACACGCTAGCTGACGACATCGAGGATAACGATGGCAGTTCTCAACTGCTACGTAACGTAGAGACCAGATATCTTAGTGAAAGATAGCTGAGAAAGCTAGAGAAAACGAGACAAGATGACAAAACACCATTGTATAGGAATTGTCCAATGAGCAAACTGGAAGCCGACATCATGCTCTTAGAGTTCAAATCGACAAACGGATTGAGCGATAAAGGCTTCGATCAGTTGTTAGGTATAATAAGGAAAATGCTCCTAGAAAAAAATGAGTTGCCAGAAAAAACATACTTGGCCAAGCAAATGATCTACCCCATCGGCCTCGAGGTTGAAAAAATCCACGCGTGTTTCAATGATTGCATATTGTACCGTGGAGGAAAAATACAAAGACTTGGACAAGTGCCCCAAGTGTGAAGCTCCATGGTACAAGGAAGGGCCATCAGACGAGGGTACCAAGACCAGAGGAGGTCCCGTAAAGGTCGTTTGATATTTCCCTATAGCTCCTAGGTGCATAGGTTGTTTGCATGTGCAAAGTCAGCCAAGCTGTTGCGCTGGCATGGCGAAGAGCGTAAGAAAAATACAATGATGAGGCACCCCGCCGATAGGCATGACTGGAGGACTATCAATACTATGTTCTATAAGGACATTGGTGGAGAGGTAAGGCACCTTTGGTTTGCTTTGAGCACAGATGGGATGAATCCTTTTACCTAGTTAGAAGCAATCATAGCACCTGGCTAGTGACACTCTATATATACAACCTTCCACCATGGGTCTGTATGAAGCGGTCGTACATCCAGATGCCACTACTGATCCAAGGGCCAAGACACCCTGGGAATGACATCGATGTGTTTCTGGAACTAGTGATCGATGAACTAGTGGAGATGTTTGAAAAGGGTGTGCCGGATGTTTGGGACGAGTACAAAAAGGAACATGTCACGATCAAGGGAGTACTTATCGCTACAATCACCGACCTGCTAGGTCGAGGTTCGTTGTCCGGAGAGAAGACAAAAGGCTATAATGGATGTGTCGAGTGCTTGGACGACACCGATGTGGTAAATCTACCAAATAACTCAAAGATAGTTTATATGGGACACCGTAGGTTCCTACCTAAGGATCACCCTTACCGTAGGAACAGAAACAATTTCAACGGTACTATTGAGAAACGCTTAGCTCCAAAATATCGAGACGGGCCTGTGATACTTCGAGAACTCAACAAACTGGAGGTTGTCCTTGGGAAGGGAGATAATGCAGTAGCGTGCCTGATGGGAGCGTTTGGAAGAAAAAAATTTATTTTCTAGAAACTACCTTACTGGCCATTTCTGAGTGTACGCCACTGTCTTCATCCCATGAACATCACTAGCTAACACTCTTAACACCTTGATGGACACCGAGGGGGACATCGAAGGATTCACTAGCCATACGCCTGGACATGCAACACTTGGGAATCAGGAAGGAGCTGCATCCCGTGGAGCTACAGAATGGCCAGTTCGAACTTCTAGTTGCGTCATGGACATTGAAGAAGGAAGAAAAGCGTGCGCTTATTTCTTTCTTGAATGAACTCAAAGTCCCGACGGACTATTGTACGAACCCGAAGAGGCGTCATGGACATTCGATCTATATTTAATTATGTTGCCACATTTTACTTGGAAGATTTTTTTGTGCATATATTTTATGTTCATATTTTTTTTGCATTTTATCGATTAGGTGGTCTGAACAACGGACCTCCTCCACCACAAGAACCAGGTTTCCACCCTGGGGATGAGCCATTCGCTCCTAATGTGGCCATTCTATGGTTCCCTGTTCTGGCTATTGTATGAAATATTTTCCAACATCTTTTGTTTTTTGATGCTAACAAATAAGTGTAATTAGTTTAATATCATTGTTGCATGCATATATGTCGCAGACTATATCCCCAATAGATTGGATGCGAATAGCACTTAATTGGTTCTTTATCATGGACATCGTCGAGAACACGACATCTAATGCAAGTGGTCGACTATGGACGTGTGAACTCAGTTTTTTCATCCATGTGAGAGGTTCAAATCATCGGAACCATATCCACGGGACAGGAATACAGAGCCCGGACGTGATAAGCGCCCAATTAAGTGTTGTGCGCATCTGTTTAGAGGCACTTCGACGTATTTGCTATGATGTGACTGATTTCTCGCACTTCAAGGCACTTACTTTGAATGCTGGTGATATCCCCATCCCGCAAGCCAGCGAATGGTTTGCGAGCTACAACCATGCGGATGTGGTAAAATAGTCACTTATACCTGAGTCATGGTTATTTGTTGTTTATTATTATAATAATATTCTCTATTTTTTTTCTTTTTCTCCACATGCAGATTGCGCTACAGGACCTTACCTATGCTGCATGTGGCTTATGGGCCGTTCTAGACCAAGCTACGGAGCAACTCGGGTATGATTGAGACTTCTACAATGGAAACCTCAGGCCAGCTCACTATAGAAGGACGCCAGTACTGCATAAGGATTACTAACAGGGGCAGTGGTCATTCAGTAGATTACATCTATGGCAGACCATTCTTTCGGATATTGTGAGGCACGAGAGAGTGCACTCATACGGGCATTGGACTTCATCGATACAAGCGGATACATAATCCGTGACATCAATTACCATATATGGCTATAGAGGCATGTTAGTGTGCGTGGCCCGATCGATCCCGACAGTGATTCCGATAGTAATTAATATTTATTTAGCTAGGTTTTCAAGGTCATAGTTTAATTGGGTTCTAATTTTAATATGTACGGCTTTGTGTGTTTAATTATTGTCATGCATGTAATTCGTGTAACATTTGTTGGACAACTAGAAATATATATTCTGGTGTCGTATTGGTCTCAAAATTATTCTCAGGCTTGCATGTGCCACGTGTGAAGGAAACACCAAGTTTGGGATTTTTCGGAGATGGTTTGCTACATTCTGAGGTTTAATTGAATTTCCGCGCGACGACACCTATTAATTATAGGTTGAACTGAGTCTACCCACGAAAAGATCCAGAATGATGCCAAACTTTTACATAGGCTCTAATGTGCCCTAGGGATAAGAATTTTGTGGAGGTGGATGAAAAAATCTATTGGGTCCAAGATGAAATTCACCCTCTTTTGTCTCATTTGGCATAGAGAAAAATATAATAAATAAAAAAATGATTAAAAAAACCTAAGATCCTGTGTGGGGTCTTAATTTGGGTGTACATTCTTGCCAAAAAATTTCAAGCCATTTCGACATAGGCAGAGTATACATGCTTCACAGAGGTACATTTGCCTTTTCATCGAACCATGACTATACACATAGGTTATCAAGGTTTCTATGGTTCATTGGCATTCTAATGTCGTATTAGTCTCAAAATTATTCTCAGGCTTACATGTGCCACGTGTGAAGGAAACACCAAGTTTGGGATTTTTTCGGAGATGGTTTGCTACTTTCTGAGGTTTAATTGAATTTCTGCAGCGACGACACCTATTAATTATAGGTTGAACTGAGTCTACCCACAAAAAGATTTGGAATGGTGCCAAACTCTTACACAAGCTCTAATGTGCCCTAGGGATAAGAATTTTGTGGAGATGGATGAAAAAATCTATTGGGTCCAAGATAAAATTCACCCTCTTTTGTCTGATTTGACACAAAGAAAAATATAATAAATAAAAAATGATCAGAAAAACCTAAGATCCTTTGTGGAGTCTTAATTTAGGGTGTACATGCTTGCCAAAAAAATTTCAAGTCATTTCGACATAGGCGGAGTATACATGCTTCACAGAGGTACATTTACCTTTTCATCGAACCATGACTATACACATAGGTTATCAAGGTTTCTGTGGTTCATACACATTCCTGTGTCATATTGGTCTCAACTTTTTTTAGGCTTGCACGTGCCACGTGCGAAGGAAACACCTAGTTTGGGATTTTTCGAAGATGGTTTGCTACTTTCTGAGGTTTAATTGAATTTCCGCGTGACGACACCGATTAATTATAGGTTAAACTAAGTCTATCCCACGAAAAGATCCAGAATGATGCCAAACTTTTACATAGGCTCTAATGTGCCCTAGGGATAAGAATTTTGTGGAGGTGGATGAACAAAATCTATAGGGACCAAGATGAAATTCACCCTCTTTTGTCTCATTCAGCACATAGAAAAATATAATAAATAAAAAATGATTAGAAAAACCTAAAATCCTTTGTGAGATCTTAATTTAGGTGTATAAGCTTGCCAAAAAAATTTCAAGCCATTTCGACATAGGACTATTTATTCAGTATATAAAAGAATTTTTTTAATATGTACAAACATTACTGTCGGTTTCAAAAAACCGACAGTGATGAGAAGAAACCGACAGTGATCCTGATTATTAGTGTCAGTTTATTTTGAAAACCGGCAGTGATATATAAAAAATGAAAAAAATTGTGCCAGCCCTCGGGTTTGAGCTCGGGTCTCGAGCTGCAGAGTTCAGAGACTTAACCGCTGCGCTAGTATAGGATGTGTGCCAAGTTTTATTTATTTTTTCTTTTTGTCCTTTAGACCGCTTAGTAAATTATAAAATTAAACCAAAAAAATTGAGCCGCCCGAGATTCGAACACGGGTATCAGGGGCTAAGTTGCGGGGTCTTAACTGTTGAGCCAGTAGGAGGTATTCGACAGAAGTAGAAAAGATAATTGCCGGTTTAAAGAATGGCCCGACAGTGATATTTATACATCATTGTTGGTTTAGACTTATAACCGGCAGTGATGAGGTCTGGTATAAAAGCCCGGCGTGGGTTGAAATTATCCAAATTTCAACCCCGCGCCAACCGTTCCCAGCTCCGCGCTCCTCTTCTTCGACGTTGACGCCCGTGCACCGCCCCACGCCGGAGCACCCGTCCACCGCTCCCCGCGCCACCGTTCCTAGCCCCACGCTCCTCTTCTTCGACGCCGACGCCCGTGCACCGCCCCATGCCGGAGCACCCGTCCACCGCCCCCCGCGTCGTCGTTCCTAGCCCCGCGCTCCTCTTCTTCGACGCCAACACCCGTGCACCGCCCCATGCCGGAGCACTCCCCACACCGTCCACCGCCCCACGCCAGAGCACCGCCGAGGACTTCAGGAGTGCGCGGACAGCTGCTTTCCCACTCCCATAGTGAGTGCGTGGCTCACTGCCAGCTAAGTGTTTGATGAAATGCCCCACGGTTGTTGTCTTCCCAATAGCAGCCGATTCCTATTCGATTGAGTTACATGATGTTACTCCTTGGTTTAGCTATCCTTGTATGTACATGCTGTTACATAAACCAGTTAGTTTTTCCCTGAAGAGATTATGCTACCTACTAATTTATTGAGGACCTAGTAATCATGGCCCTAAACTGTTTAAGAACCATTGGTGTTATTTGCATGTTGTCGCAACAAGTTATTCCTTCGAGTCACAGCTAAGTGACCTTTTGCGCTGTGTGTAGTCTAAGTATTTAAACATTGATCATCAACACCTCTTGACATAGTTAGATTGAATATGTGACAATGATATGAGCATATCTATCTCGAATAGTAGTTTCATAATGTTATGATATCTCTGTACTTTGTAATTATTGCAAGCAATGGAAACTAGCAGTCAAAGGTACATGTTAATGACTGTGGACTCTTATTTGTGATGGTAGGGAGTGTTCTGTTTGTATAAGAGTTAGATAAGAATTTCTGCTCTTGCTTAAGCAATGATGGATTCTTATCAAATGTGTATAGGTATAATCGCTATAGGTAGAGTGTCAATTGATTTTGATGGAATGTATAGCATGCTTAAAAAAGGCATCTATAGATGTTTGTTCCAGAAAAAAAGTTAAAAACAACTTTTAAAATTGGCTCGGCAAGCAGCAGCAAGTATGATTACTAAACCACATTGATCTCCGAATAATAAACAATCTAATTATTGAGATAATTTTTTATCATGTCAAGGATAAAGAACATTAAATAGATCTAGTTTGCCCATATAACTTGAATAATAACTCTTGTTCAGTGAGTTACCATTACCACTTACCATATGCCTAATTTACTTAAATGTATAGGCAACCATGGCATGGTATGTAGTGTATGTTGGTCACATGCCTGGGATTTATCGAACCTGGGAAGATTGCTATGGTCAAGTCAATCGCTACCCTGTTAATTTGCACAAAAAATACAACATAGAAGCTGATGCTTTGAGGGCCTACTATAGTCATCTAGCCTACCTTGCAAACCATGGGCAACCGGCCCACTATGGTCCAATGAATGCAAACCATGGCCATCCGCTGGCACTGGAGATCGAAGAGAAGCCACCCGCTGGAGATGTGAAGATTAGAAGAATTGCTTGGAAAGATGTCATGCTTTTATTTATGGCTATGATCATCGTTTTCCTTATTTGGAATTTGATGTAGGCTTAGTTTCGTAGAATAGTAGGTGGACTTTGTTGTATGTGGTCAATCAAACAATGAATTTGTTCTAGGTGAACATATGTTATTATTTGACTTTGTTGTATGTGGACTTATTATTAGACTTTGCATTAAACATATTATATATATGTGAACATATGCTATTAGTAGTCGTCCGCGGCCAAAACTAACCACGATCGTGTCATAGCCATGACTCATCGTCGCCTGTTACCACGTTGCCAAAGAACAGATCGGCAACAAGAAGCGGCTGATATCGCTGGCATGGGAGAGCCGCATGGTCCGACAAACGGTGACGATGTCAATCAGGTCAGTGAGAACGAGCAGCCATGGACCCCGTTCGGCTAGCTCGATCTGGGTCAAAATGACCAAGATTGCCAGGTAACTTTGGTATAATGTGACTATGTAGCCACATATGCTAATCAATTGAGAGGGTCATAGCTTACTTGGTGTCTCTAGCAGGAGCCTCCGTCGGCCAAGGAGCTAGGGGGTTTGGGTAGCAGAAAGGCTAATCCAAGTGAGGCGTGCCAAAGATTCCTATTGGTAGGAATGCACACTAGGCACATTAATGAGTTCGATGAATTCAGGGATCCACTCTCACCGCCTATAGTTTTGACCAAATACAAGACTATCCTCGGGTTACTTGTTAGGGACTTCATCCCGATTTAGTACAGGAAGTGGATTGGGAAAGATGATGACCGGTGGAGGGTTCCCGAAAGTGAGAAGGATTACATATGGGATGTCAAGATCCTAGAGTATTTCACTTTCCCTAGCCGAGTATGACAGGGAGTTAGTCAAGAAAAAAAGCAAAAGAAATCATAGGGACATGCTTCAAGAATTTCAAGGGGACATTGTACAAGAATTTTGTCCTCCAAAATAAAGAACTAGATTTCGATGGTGGACAATTTAGCAAGCAGAAGGACTTCTGGCAGGATTTCAAGGAATACAGGTTATCTAAGGAGTACTTAGAACTGAGCAGGAAGAATAAGGAGAATTCATAGAAAGCGACGAATCCTCATCAGCTCGGTTCTCGTGGCTACACCAAAAAGATGCCAGAATTTGAAGCAGAACTTCAAAATTTGGATCGCTTTGCTGAGGAAGGCGTTGAGGTTGAGACCGCCGATTGGGAGCCCAGATCGGTATTATATTGTATGGGGAGAAATGTATGGCACGCCGAGGACAGGAGCTTTAGCTCCTCAAATCAACCCATGAGCGAACTCATCCAGAGGATCTCCCAGGTAACTGAGGAGGTGAGGCAAGGGACTCGCACTTCTAATAGGGAGAAAGACGTGCTCACCCAAGCACTCGGAACCAAGGAGCATCCTAGGTCGCACTAGAGGAACCATTGTTGTTCCTTGGAAACTAGCATTCCCCCAAGAATCTAACACTTACCAGAGCCGCTCGAGGGGTAGAGCGGAATAGGAGGCAGAGTATTTGAGGAGACTAAAAGAGATGGAAGACAGAATGGAAGCACGGATTGAGGTGACCTGTTGAAGCGTGAGTCGAGCAAATTTTGCTGTCCAAGGGGTCAGCAGTACCACAAAACCCTACTCCTACTGCCTTTAGCCCATAGTTTAGGGGTCAGAGGAGCTGCGGATCGACCCCGCTTGACGAAGAAGAGACGAATGTGCCTCATCCGGTGGACGACATCACTGAACCCGTCAATGTCAGGTTGTACATCCGCTAGGAATGGACAAAGGACAAGGTGGCACTCGGCCAGGCCTGGCCTACGGGAGACGGGGACAATTAATGGCCTGCCCAATTCCACTAGGGTATGCTCGCGTCACCATTGACAGAATAATTGATAAGAAGTTTAACAAGATATCCCATTGAGTACCCTCGTAGCAGGAAGACAGGCCAAAACTTGATCAAAACAAGGGCTCTCAAGTGGCCTGGCGCAAGCGCTTCATTAAGCTTGACCATCAATTGTCCTCTGATGATGAGGACGACTGCGAGTCTTCGCCCACCCGCGATGATCACTCACCATCTCCTAGCAGAGATCACTTCCCTCCTCATCCGGAGCAATCATCCCCGAGAAGATAGAGGTCCTCCTTCTATTCCTCCTCATCCAACTCCATCTTCATCAGCCCCGAGAAAAGAGACTCCTCCTCCTCCTCCCCCTATTCCCCCATCTTCATCAGCGCCGGGAAAACATAATTCTCGTCGTCATCCTCCTTCCTCCTCCACCTCAGCCCAAAACAAGATCAAGGACATCCTCGCAGTCACAGAAAAGGTCCTTGGATTCGGTCGCTAATGCTCCCAAAGTGGATCAACAGAAAAGAAAAAGGCCGTTCAGTGGCAGCGTTACCACCTTGATGAAAGAAAAATTTACAGCACACATCTCGAAGGAAGATTGTGTTAGTTTCTTCAATCTCTGTGCCTTACTGCCTTCGTATTTGTTGAAGTCCGAATTCGAAAGGCAAACAGAGAATAAATATGCTACAACAAGAGACGAAAGAAATACACAATAAAGATTTAAGGAACATACAGAAGTACGTCGAAGACAACCTAGGATTAACCATGGAAGAGGCTGCGACCATCTATTATGATGTACAAGGGACGACAACACCGACAATGAAGTATGAAAGGGGCAATCTTTCTGCAAGTGCTGCTACCGCGACCTTTATCCCGCACTGCTCACAATCTCCAATAGCTGCCCCTCTTCCCCCATACCTCCCACCAGTGTGCGCAAACCCAATTCTACAACCCTACAGGCTCCAACAGGCAATCGCAGCAAATATCTTACAGTCATCACCCTTATTCATCCAACAACCATCGGCGCTACTGCAGCAGCTGTCCTTGGTGAAATTGTTGGTACAAAGCATCAGGGTACAACAACTGCAGCAACTGGTGCCACCTGCGATCAGTCAAGTAACTGTTGCAAACCTTGCTGCGTACTCCCAGCAACAGCAGTTTCTCCCATTCAACCAACTGGCTGCAGTGAACCCCGCTGCCTATTTGCAGCTGCAACAACTACTACAATTCAACCAACTGGCTGCAGTGAACCCCGCTGCCTATTTGCAGCTGCAACAACTACTACAATTCAGCCAGCTAGCTGCTGCGAGCCCTGCCGCCTTCTGGCCACAGCAACAGCTGCTACCGTTCTACCCACAGGCTGTGGCTAACGCCGCCACCCTCTTACAACTACAACAGTTACTGCCATTCATCCAACTTGCTCTGACGAACCCAGCAGCCTCCTCCTACCAACAGCCCATCCTTGGTGGTGCCCTCTTTTAGATTGCTTATGAGTTGTAATTCAATAATGAAGTTTTTAGGCTGATGTCTGAGGCTTCTCAGAAATAAGAAATTGTATTTCCAGATTCTAATGTGCTACTGGTCTCCAAGTGTGTGTTGATAATTATTTTTCCATAAATCATCCTTACAGTGTGATACTCGATTAATTGAGCATTACCACACACAATCATCAAGATGTTGGTATAATCTCCAAAAATGCGTACTGTTAAGTGGGACCAGCAAAGCCGAATGTGCATAGTGGGATCGATGGTAATCTTAGTTATAATCTTCACTTTGAATTTATAGATAAAAGTATCAAAAACACTATTTCTAACATGGAAATATAAAAAAATTTAAATTCATCTCCATTAGATATATTAGCCCGACTTGTATGACAACAGTTCATGTAGATAGAATGATGGGAATTGTGCACACACAAAGGCCAAATGCCTTGACTGATCTTTGGCCACTTAATGTGCAATTCTATTATTGTACATGTGAGAACAACATTCACGCAAGTAGATGAACCTTTTTTTTGGCAACAATAAGGTGCACTTATTGCTCTCCAGTGCGGCATATCGTTAAATGTGTGTTCAAAAACCTTTGATGCAAACTAACTTATCATTTTTATATTGACATAAATGTTTAGTTGGGGAAACCTACAGAGCATGAACCATCGTGTCCCTGCAACCACATGCCACACCCAAAAACAGCATCGAGATTTTGTTAGATCTAATTGAGCACCAAATACACTTGTTGTGTTGTTGTTGTTCCCTTAAGAGAATTACACCTTACGAAATAATGAAAACTGAATTAGAATGAATGTGATAAGGGTTCTGTACTTAATTCTTAAACTGCTAGATAAATGAAAATTACATGTGCCTGTAAACTACTGTGGAACTTTTGATACATATAACATGCAAAAGAACTTGTAATGGGTGTACATAGACGTCACCAACAAATATATTAGCAGACTAGATCAAATATATCCAACAGAAATATATACCAAGCACCATTCCAACTCGCTCTTTGTTGTATTATCCTTTGACCATTCTTCATTCACTTGGTTCTTTACTACATGGGGTTTGGGTTAAAGGAATCTTATTGCAAAAAAATGTGGGTGTTCATCACGGATGCTTTGTTCGTTGTTCCAAGAACTTGAAGATGCTATTTTTTTTACTATTTTATGGCATCCTCTACGTTTTAGCGCATATATCAGTTCCTAAAAATATCATTGATATCCTCTAGCACATAATGGAACATACCCTTGTGGTCTTGGATCCTATGAGGAATAGCTCAGAAAATGTGAACAAGATGTAGTCTCTTGAGTTTGAGCCAAAAACTTACAATAACAACACCTAATATAATTTGTGACACCTCCATGACTCAACTAGATGGCATGAAGTACAACCTCTAAGCCCTCCATATGCAATGCTTTCACTGCAACATCATCTACAACATTCTGGGTGATCCTTGTTGATCGGTCACCAGTTCACCAGTACTACATTTGAGGGGGGGAGACCCAAAATAAAAACTCTACCGATAGGGAAGCGCCACACTAGATGGACCATACATGAGTGCTTTTTATATGCCACAATTCATAACTAGGCGTAGCATTGTAGCAATACAATATATCATTCATGTACTTCACATTCCCTAGTGGATGTCGTTAAATTTATGGACTTGGGCATCATCGATCTTGCAAATTCTTCTCCATATCCTTGTTTCATCATATTATCCTCTCATTATGCCATATATTCTTACTTGGAGCTTACATTCTCAATGTCCACGTGGCTCCCTTGTCCGATGTGTTAGGAAACTTGCCCCTTGTTTATGGTCTTCTATTTCTAACTATCTGCTCCCACCTTCCCTTAGCTTTCATGACTTACCACTAAAAGTTACTATTTTCATGTGCCATTGTGTGTGATATCATCACATAATTCCAAAGAACTCTTAAAAACTTGTTCTATCCAAATTGAGAACATCTTTTTGTACTGTTGGAACAATTGATCTTTTCTTGTTAAGTCTCACTATGGCTCGTTTGGTGACACTTCTACTTGAAAATGATTTAGATCCACATCTATCGAACATAACTTTAGGAATTTGCTATGATCAAGTGGAACAGATACTATGGTGTTGTTGGTAAGTGAAGTGTCAACCAATTTGATTGTTTGGCTCTTGTGAGGTAATACTGTCAGTGACATGATCCGTTTGCAGTAGGTTGTGGGTGCTAAGTGCATTGTATGGCGAGGGAACAGGGTGACTCTATGAATTGATAATAAGCACAGCTTAACCAACAGGAATTAACATTGGTGAACGCCACTGTGAATTGTTTCTGGTGCAAAATAGCCCAACTAAGTAGCACCTATGTGGCTAATGGTTACACATGTGTAAAGGTAAAAGGATTGTGCCACTGTCGCCCATGTATTTGGAAAATGCCAAGAGGAGAAAACCACTTATTTATTGTACTAGCAAAAATGCCCATGCGTTGCAATGGGAGAAAAATTATGAAATGTTCACGGGAAACAACCATGAGAATGGTACATGACATCCATGGTATCCATAATATAATTTAATGTTGGTAATAATCCTATTAAGCCCATATCAGATTAAAATACAACCACCTAGCATATCCACATTTCATCCATAACCAGCAAATTAAAACAGCACTGAGTTTTGGCTCTCACAGAGTACAAGTCCATCTATAATTAACTACCACACATTCTACTCCTAAGTTATACATGTACAACAATGCCACCTACTTACGAACACAAACGATACAAATTACCTTATCCTTCTACCATTTACTGGAGTGCCCTTCTCTGGATCTGTACCAGTCCAGAAGAGATTATGTATCATCTCCTCCCTATGTGTTTGTGCCGAGGCCAGAGCTTTATATGTCATGACTTGTGGTCAGTCCATGGATGCAACCACCTGCAAAAGGTTGCACCATCTATTCCATTACTGTGTGTCATGACATTTCCATGCATTGGGAGTTAATCTTCAAATGTGGAGTGAAATTTACTTTTAAATTCATACAGCATTTGAATGGAACACACTACGTGAAAAATAGTTTGTAGCAACGGAGCTTTTTTTAGGGGCGGCTGGCATTGGAGCCACCCCTACAGTGGCGTGTTCGGGCTCCAGCACAAGCAGCCGCCCCTACAAATGACACAGTAGGGGCGGCTTGTAATATGAGCCACCCCTACAAATACGTCGATTTGTAGGGGCGGCTGGTATGTGAGCCGCCGCGACAAATGAATCGAATGCTGGCCGTTAGATTTGAAGATCGACGGTGCTGCTTGTTTCCTTCCATGTCGTATATATATAGGGCTTCAACCCAAGCTCTCATCCGCATCTGCACCTACCTCTCCTCCCTCTCCCTCCTCTCTCATCAGTGGCTAGGGCAGGCACCGGTCGCGCGTGTCCGGGCGAGGGCGCCGCAGCCCCCCACGAGAGAGGCCCGAGCCCCAGCTAGGGAGGCCAGGCACGGAGGCGCGAGGGGCCCCGGCGTGGATGGCCCCCCGGCGCGAGCGGCGGCACGCGGGGCCATAGCGCGCTGCCCCCGCGCGAGCAGCGTCGCGAGGGGCCTAGCACAAGCGGACCACCAGCAGCACCAACGGGCATCCTGCGCGGCGTCCCAAGCGAGGGTGCACTCCGGTAGGGCGGCCCCTAGCGCGGCAGCCCAGCACGGGCGGGCTACGGCGCTGTGGCCTGACCACGGCCGCGGCTGCTTCTCGTGCTGCATCAGCTCCGACGGATACTCGGCCGGATCCATGGGGTGCATGGTCGGATCTATCGTCTAGCTGAGCTTTTTCAACTGCAACTGACTCCTTCCAAGTGTTCATCTTGCTCTTCATCCTATTTTCCCTGTACTGATGTTATGGCTGGATGGATGTCCAACAGGTTTACCTGTGGGTTGTGCAGGCAGTGCCACAGAAGCCAGAAAAATTGTGCCGCAGAAGCCGAGTTCAAGATATGCAATTTCATGTTCGTTGTTTGCTTCCACCTAGGCATTGACAAGGAAGAAGGTGCTTAGTAGCTCGGACTGTACTGCCAAAATTTAGATGGATGAATATAAAGCATTTAAGTCAGCAAGGTATTTATGTGTGTGCTTCTTCCTTTTTTTTGAACTAACTCCCAATAAATTTCATTCTCACCCCAATTCTTATGTATGGCTCACAGTTTTGTAAACTGATATGTAATGATGTCTGCTGTTAATGTTGAAAGTAAGGGATGGAGCATGGAGGCGAAAGGAAATTTCATTTATCCATGTAGGCTTCTCCATGTCCTTGACATTTCAACAATCTAGAATTTCCTTAAGTTTGGTCAATAGATTTGGATTTCACCAATCTTGTATGGTTTGTAACAGGCTGATTACTTTGCTGCGACTGCAGGTAGCTTTGTTGCTTGGTAGCTACTAAGAACAATGCCTCCGCTACAGCAAGGTAAAGAGTACAGCTAAAAAAAACTAGATGGCTATAGTGTCAGCCTCGTGTCCGGTTTCATATCCAATTGGTGCATGGACATAAACATGACAAGATGAAAAGAGAGTCATCAGTAGAACCAAGAGAATTCTAGCTCTAGTGCCTCCTATATCCATTTTAGCCTTTTAATGTTGTGTTGCCTCCTTTTCCCTACAGGTTGTAGTCAAGTCCCAAAATAAATTTGTATGTGTGCAGTTCAGCTTCATTTTCTTGTTTAAGAGTCTCAGGTGACATGTGCTTAGATTTTTTGTAAACTGGTCCTAAAATAAAGTAGAACCAAGTATGCATTATTTGCCCATCCATACGGAGCTTTATTCATTATATTTCATTATTTGCCTATCCACATAGAGCTCTACTCAGTATATTTCACAATGCTATTTTATCTTTTACAGGATTAAAATCATATCCTGTGAATTGCTGGACTATTCCCATGTGTCACGGACAAAGGTAGCCTCCATGACCGCTGATTTAGTAACCTTCTGGTTGTTCACTCTTAGATGTTCACTTCAGTACCTGCGCAGTCCAATTTCAGGGGAATGAAATGAAATTTGGGGGTGCGTCTTGGAGCTGGGGTCCTCTGTTTTTTTAGTTATAGGCTTATCTGCAAATAGCAATAATTTATCTCTTTCTCATATCTATTTCGAACGGTGGGCCTGGTGCAAGCGGTAGAGTCTATATTTCTATTTGTAACATTGCAATGCATTTCGCTCAAGGAAGACACAGCTCCACCTATAACCTGTTCATATATCACTATGCAACTCATTTATCCAACATAGGTGCCTGCCATACCATATTTCCTATTTTTATGCTTTTGGGTTCTTACTTTGTTTCCCTCCTGACTTTGTACAATGGATGGTGTAGCGTCAATGAAACGCTAGATCATCATTCTACCAAATGTTATCATTTCTTAATCTATATTGCTCTGTTTTGATTTTTGAGTGACATTGCTAACTTATCTGTACAAAGAGAAACATATTGATGTCTTGTTTGTATTTTTGCTTCTCTGTCCACCTTTACATCTGTGCTATAATCCGATTTGGTATTTGGATTCAATTGGTTTGGTTTTTGTATTCTTGATTCTCTTGCTCTAACCAGTGGAGTTTTTTTACCACATGTAGGTCTTACATGATTCAGCTTCGAATTAGACACATTTACAGAAAGGCGCATTTCTGGTGGCTGTGGTAAGTTTTACCATTCCTTCAAAACATTCGTGCAATATTTTTCTTTTCCTATGCCGCAAATAGAGACACATTTTATGTCTTTCAACAGGTGTTCCTAGTCATATGCTTGGCTGTAACCCTGATCTTCGCCAAGGAAGTACCATACAGAGGAAACGAGAACCTCCCAACAAAAGCAAACGGCGAGGTTGAAGCTGAGCCTACCAGGCCACTTGCAGTGTTGAAGGGCTTCAAGAATTTGCCCCCTGGGATGCCGTTCGTGCTTCTCGTGACTGGTCTCACCTGGGTATGCCATTGCCATTGTAACTTGTCCTTTTTTGTGCTTGATCCTAGTTAGTTTCTCATTACATGAATGTTTATATCTTATTTTAATGTTACTGACCAAATCCTACATGTCAGGTGAACAAGTGGCCCTGTAAGGAGAGCTAAGGGTGGCTGGACATTAGAAGAGGTACATAATGTTCTCTGAACTCATTTCTACGTCATTTTGAGTTAATTCAGTGTATGTTCAATAGAGTTCCATCTTATGTATCTATATAAAAAAATACTCAACCTTTCTTATACTTGCATTTTACATTACTTTGCGCCACTATTGCATCCGTTGCCCCATCACGGCAGGCCACTAATTCTGCACTAATGCTTGATTTTCAATCTTGGTTTTCAGCACAAATGCTCGACTCTTTGCTTATAACCTTTTTTGTGTGTACCGTAGTTCAACTGTGAAATATATATTGTGCATATTGTTCATTTCACTGCTATTACAGTATATATGTGTGATAGCAGTACTTATATTTTTGCAGGGCCTTGAGCCCTCCGAGTTCGAGTTCAAGGACCTGTACATCAACAATGCTATGTAAGGTTACCATTTCTTCCTACTATCTATTGTCGCCTGTTGAGATGTAGTAGCCTGTGGTTTTGGTTTGGACATTGGGTGGCGATGCTTGTTGTGACTTTGCAGCCAGATGGATGTTGCCAGGAGCAGGAAGGCTATTGTGATCCACATCCCGTACCGCCTGTGAAAGGCCTTCAGGAAGATCCATGTCAGTGCTTGCTTGGCGTTTTTGTTTTGTTAGCACTTGAGTGCTTGCTTGCCCTTTTTGTGATATAGATATATGTTTTGTTGTCATAATATAAGTCTGTTTGTTATTACTGTGATTCTTGTACTATAGAAGATGTTTAGAAATTTTTGGCTAAACAATCTTGTTTGGGCCACAATATTACAGTCAAGTTTACCAGGACACTTGTTCATGTATTTTACTCGTCACAGGATGATTTGGGGGAGCACATGTTGGCAATTTGATTTTTTTTGCGGAAAAATCGATTTGTTGGGGCGACTGGTACTGTAGCCGCCCCTACAAATCGATTTGTAGGGGAGGCTGGTACTGTAGCCGCCCCTACACATCGATTTGTAGGGGCGGCTGGTAACACCAGCCACCTCTACAAATCGATTTGTAAGGGCGGTCTGGGAACCGCCCCCTACAAATACATGATTTGTAGAGACGGTATGGTAGGGGCGGCTGGTTGAGCCTCCTCTTCAAACCATCGCCAGCCGCACCTACAAATGTTTTTTGTAGTAGTGACAATTGTTATTGTTAGCACAGAACAAGAAACTAACAGCTACAATGAAAGCCGAGGAATCTTCTCCTGCTGTAGGATGGATAACATCGGCACCAAAAATGATTGCTGGCACATCTAAGACAAAAGGTATTCATTAGGCACAAAGGCTCGCTTAAGCACTGTATTTTGCCCTCAAACCTGATAAAGCATAGAATAAATTTCAATTTCCATATAACAACCGAAACACAGATTTTTCAAGGATGCAAATACCATATTGACCAGTAAGTCAGTAACATTCGGAAGAACCACAATAAGTAGCTGCAAATTCGGAGCCCTCATGTGAACATCCCCTTAAAGCAGCTTCTATGTGATTGGGTGAGGCTGACTGAACACACCGGCCTAGGATTGAAATCCTGAAATATCACTGACATCAAATATGTGTTGACTATGTAGAAATCACAAAGATGTAAATATGGTTCGAGTCAAATATGCACAGAGCACAAAAAAAAAACTACCTTCCAATAATCAGATATTAAGAGATAAACATAATATATTTCTTGCATACATAAGGAACATAAACCATTTTTAGCAAATAAAACACTGGACAAAATTGAGCAAGATGACAAGCAAATTACATATATGTATCAATTACAAGCGCTAGAAGTGCAATGCTACTGATCAGGTATGCATGTTGTCTGGTAAATAAATTGATCCGTATGTTTATTCTTCTTTTTGTTTGATAAACATGATAAAATTCATCCATGGTTGCTGGTTAATTGGGCTAATTAGTATTCGTGCATAGCTGCATACTAAAATTTTCAATCATATGCACAAAGAGTCATCCACAAAGAGTCGCATACTAAAATTTTCAACTTGCAAGCCTTAGAGTTTAGTAATAACAAGAATATTTACTCCAACAAATACAATACAATCTACATATATATAACTTGGTTCTAACATATCACAATTCGAAAACCCAGCTAAGATCCACAACAAAAGATGAAAGGCACAGAACAAAATTACTTGTTCTTCTTTGAAAAAAATTTCCCCATGGACGGTTGCTTGTCGTCGGCATCGCTTTTCTGAGAGATTCCATGTTGTCAATTCCAATCTGGCGAGACCAAGATTAAAACTTGGCAAGACCGGGTTCGGGATACAGAGACTTCGCTGTGAACAGAGATTATTTTTTTTTAACAAGATCCGTGGGCTATTATATCTAGTACCACCTAAAAAATAGGTAAGTCTTTCGTCCAACCGTGTGTTGGTGTGCGTGCCCGACACTCTTCGTAATAACGAGACCAAAACGAAGAGGAAGACGTGGAGAATTCCACGTACGCACGTCTCTTTTTATTTCCCGGTGCTTGTGGATCAACGTGCAGCGGCCTGCTGGAGGCTGGCGGTGGCAACGGCACGGATCGAAGTTTCTCGCACGTGAAGACGCCGACGCCCACGAGCTACGGGGGAAGAGCGCCCGCAGCCCCTGCGGCGGACATGCATGGCGACGCCTGGCCCTGTTTATTTCACTGAAATTTGGCTTATGCTGATTTGTTGTGTTTATTCACCGAAAAGTACTGCTGAAGTAGTTGACGGCAACTGGTAAGCTGTTAATCATTAGCACTCTTCCATTATATGTACTTGTTTAAATTAGACACGTCATGCATGCAAACAGCACGCGTACGCCCTGATTCTATTTCTGAACGTGACAACGGACGGCTAGCGAATTGGTGGAGCACTGTTCTCAGACTGTAATCTACCTTCTTTGCAGGGACGGATCCAGGATAAATGTCTAGGTGGCTTCTTCAGCCTCCAGCCAGCCCTGCCCGTCCCACCGCTGGATCCGTCCCTGCTTCTTTGACTATGGATAAATCAATCGTTAGTGTTGTTCTATGTTAAACTCTTTTAAACGTAACCAAAATTTTATATAAAAATATTAATATTTGTGACATCAAATTAGATTTAACATTAAATATATTTTTGGAAAAAATCCAAATTACTCCCCTCAAGTTTGAGAGAACATCATAAGTTATGTTAGAAAAATATATCTTAACTTTTTGCCACTATTTTGATAGCTTAGCAAATTTAATAATAAATTAACACTAGAGATACAATATCGTATAAAACATAATGATGAAAAATTCATAGTGCATTTTTCTAACACAAAATACAATGTCCTCTATCATCTCACAAAATTTGAAACTAAAATATAATGTGTACATAGAGAAACAAAAAAGAAAAATCTCTTTAAGATGTTAGTTGGACCAACTTAAATAGTTGGAGGGAGTAAATTGAACCAAATGTTAGTTTGGAGGGTTATTTGGACATTAGCCGAACTTGGAGGGAGTAATATGGACTTTTTCCTATATTTTTATATTATATGCTTTTTGTGTTATAGATGCGAGTATCTTTTTATATTATTATTCAAGCTTAAATAAATTGACTTTGTACAAAACACAGATTGTGGACATTACCTTCAATTACTATATAATATTGTGAACGTTAGCTCGTTAACGTCTAATATTGTGGACGTTAGCTCATGTACGTCATAGCAGATCGTGTTATTACTATACATTGATTTGGAGACTGAAAGGGGATGTAACAAGCTTGGTTTAATTGATAATCTAGAGTTCAGACCTGATACATATGAAAACAACAGTGGTACGTAGATGCTGCTGTACAAACCAAAAGACGCATCATCAAGCTGCGCCTAAAAAATTGCATATCACTGTGAAGCTGATCTGGAACCTATATTCAAAATCAGTTCAAAATTGTTGCACACCATTTAGAGACTTAACAAGTCTCATCTATGAAGATAAATAATAATGATAGTATGTATAGGGTCCTGGTGCAACGCACGGGCATATATCCAGTGAGAGGGAAAAAAAGCAAAAGAGAGAAACCTTTATCGAACACATTATTAAAAAAAAGTGGAGAAGTTTGGGTCGAACGTGAGTTCATGTCGAACTTACCATGGATATTTCCTCGATCTGAGCTGGTGTCCCAATCCGAGCTGGTGGCTGGCTGGCTCCTCTGTGGCAGCACCTCCACCATCGTAGAAGACCAGCGCCCGCGGCCAACACGGCGCCGCAAGCTTCTCTGAAGAATGCGGCGATGGAGACTGTCTTAAAGTATAACCCAACAAAGTAGTCACTAAATGTCAAAACCAACTAGATACCACGTCATCTCTAGCTTATCTTACTAATATTTTTTTTTTGGCAAATATGAAAACATTTAGTGAAAAAATGAAAACGAAATATTAATTCTAAACCAAAATATGAAAAAAACTAAAAGGAAAGTGAAAAAAAAACAAACTAAACGAAAATATGAAAAGAAAAACATGTCGGTAGCTGCTACAGTTATACGACATTGGCTGCTGGCCTTAATATTAATTCTTTTGTCACCCATATATAGCCAAGGCCCTCAAAACGTCAGGATGGTGTTGTGGACTCCTCGGCGGCAACGCCGTAACAATTTGGTATCAGAGACCCTTTTCAGTGCATCGGCACCAATGTCCGGCACCGTGCCTGATCCTGCGGCCATGGATGCAAAGCTCGATCGGATTTTGGGTCAACTCACCACCATCAACAACCGCCTGAACTCCCACGCCTCCCGCCTCGCTCGTGTGGATACTGGCAAACCCGACGCCAGAAAGGGCGCTGGCAGGGAAGACGAATACGGCGCCAACGACGCCACCTATCGCGACGACGTGGACGCCGACGCGCCCGACCTCGAGTGCGACCGCGGCTGGGCCACCTTCTGTGAGCGCGCCCTCTGCGAGCGGGAGCGGGAGCGGGAGCGGTTTGACCGCGGCTTCGACTCGCGCGCCTCGAATCGGGACTTCTACAGCGGGGGCGAACGGGGCTGTGACGGTCGCAGCTATAACGACTACCGTGGGCGCGACTTCAACGATCGCGGCTACGAGGACCGCACAGGCCACAGGTTTGATGGTGCTGGCCGCGAGTACGGGCGCAGCTTCCGCGACCACGGCCGCGACTTCGCCTATGGTGGTGGCCGACCCTCGATCGACCACGCGAGCCACACAGACCACCCAAGATCCCCTTTCCAAACTTCGACGGCTAGTCTGATCCACTGACTTGGCTCAACAAGTGTGACAATTTCTTCCGTGGCCATCGTGTTCCAGATGATGAGAAGGTGTGGATGGCGTCCCTGTACCTCGACGGTACCGCGGCTGACTGGTACTACCAGATGCAACGTGACTTCGGTATGGTCTCATGGCCACGGTTTGTTGACTTCGTCAACCTACGCTTTGGGCCACCGATCCGCACCAACTCCATCGTTGAGATCAAGGCCTTGGTCTGCACAAGCACCATGGAGGACTATTCGCGGCGCTTCCTGGCCCTGCTCTCGCGCTGTGACAACCTCGCCACGTGGACGGTGATCGACCTCTACACGGGCGGGTTGGGGCAGCCATTGGCCCACGACGTCGAGATGCAATACCCGGCCAATCTTCAGAAGGCCATGAGCCTCGCGCGGGCGTTCGAGCAGCGCTAGGCAGAGGCCTCTGCTGTCGACAGCTCAGCGACGCCTAAAAGCTCGGGTCGCCGCACCATTGCATCGGCCGCCCCGGCTATGTCTGGTGCCACAGTGTCGGAAGGGCCACGACCACGCTTTCGTCGCCTCACACCTGCAGAGATGCAGGAGAAATGCCAGAATGGGCAATGCTATTTTTGCCCAGAATCGTACAACAAGGAGAACAAGTGCGCCGCCAAGGGCGTCTTCCTCATGGACTTGGTGGACGGCGAGGATGACCCCCTCAGTGAGATCAGTGACGTGGAGATCTCTCTCCACGCGCTCACTGGCCTCAACTCCGTTGACTCCATGTTGCTGCAGGTCACGGTGGGTGGTGTCCAGCTACGAGCGCTGGTGGACATTGGTTCCATGCACACATTCATCCACTCTATGCTGGCACAACGCCTAGGGCTTACCGTCACCCCACGCATCGGCCTCAACGTCATGGTGGCCAATGGCGACCAGGTGCGTAGCCCAGGCGTCTGTCTCACTACACTGGTTTCCATTGGTGGCGAGGCCTTCTCCATCGACTGCTTTGCGCTTGACTTGGGTGGCTTCGACTTGGTCCTTGGCGTCCAGTGGCTCTAGACGCTAGGGCCGATCGTCTGGGACTTCGGCGCCCTGGCGATGTCGTTCTGGTACAACGGCCGCTCTCACCACTGGACCGGCGTGAACAGTAAGGGATTGGCGGCTCGCGCTATCACCGATTCCTGTGTTGTGTTGGAGGAGCTCTGTCGATGTTTCACCACCGATAGCCTGCCATGGGGGTACCCGGGGCAGTATGTTCGGGCTTCGGCGTATGCCGAACTCGATGGTTAACGCAAGAGACAGTCGATTTATCCTGGTTCAGGCCCTCGATCGTAGATCGAGTAATAACCTTACGTCCAGTCGGCGTTAGCCTTTGCGTTGGATTTGATTGTGATATGCTGTGTCGTACAATTGTTGTCCTCTCAGGAGCCCTGCCCTCCTTTATATAGTTCGGAGGCCAGAGTCCTGGTCGGTTTACAATGAGATTTCCTAGTAGGATTACTTAATAGTTCTTACTACTAAGATTACATGGGAAGAATCTTAGTCGGACTAGACCTTCTCTCTCCCTTGCGGGGTATCCTGTGGGTCCCGTGTCGACAAGCCCCCGAGCACTTCATGGTTGAGCTCTAAAAGTCTCGCCTTGCTCCTTCAAGTCTTGTCGAGTTGGAACAAAATGTCATCCGAGTGCTTTCTGGAGTGAAACCTTGTAGCGCTTCTTGGGATCTTCGGGTGGTGAGTGCTTTTTGAAGAAAAAGTGCATCCATCTGGTTGTAGCCCCCGAGCCTCCTGCTATTTGGAACAAAAAGTTGGAGGGTCTTGATCCTTTATGTTGTTTGAAAATTTGTGTTCTGAAGTAGTCCCCGAGACTTGGATTATGTTGTCATCCGAGTAGTTTTGCGGCGTCTTCCCGAAGCGGCCCTTTAGTCTTTGTTTAAACCATCGTCCGAGTAGTTTTGCGGCATGCAGCCCCCGAGCTTATGTCCGGGTTCTTTTTGGGTGGGTGCAATTTTTCGTAAAAATTGCACTCACTGAGTGTAGCCCCCGAGCCTCTTGCTTTTGCTTGCAAAAGTTGGAGGGTCCAGATTCTTGTCTTCAAAAAATTCTGGGGCTTTGTATCCCGCAGCCTCGTGCTTTCTCCGAGTTCTTCTCTTTAGAAAAGAAGTCGGATGAAGAGTTTTGATGTATCGTCGTCGTTGTAGTCTTGAGTTTCTTGTATTCTTGGTCCTTTGTCTTTGGTTCCGAGCCTCCGGGAGTAGTTAAAAATGAAGGCCGAGCTCCTTAGCTTAGTGTTGATTAAGCTATGATGCTGGCCGAGCTCTCGAGCGTATATCCGTGTTGTTTTGCTCAGGAAGAACTCGGATGCGAGGTCTTGGCGTATTCTTAGATAGTCTGCTGTTGTCAGATGTAGTTGTATGGTGGTGGTTGAGTGTAAATGCCTTTTGTTCACGGGTTGTACTGTGCTGGTATATTCTTCCGAATATGCCCGTCTTCGAGTACTGCTTTCTCTCGCCTGAGTCATCCATTATTGAGTCCTGTCTTTTCACTGTGTCCTTTGTTAGGCTTATTTCGTTGGTACTCCTAGTCCATGTGTGCCGTTCCTTTGGTCTATAAATACTGTCCCGGAGTGCTTGTTTTCATCCATTGGACATTCTGTTGAAACCTTCGCGGTTGTGAACATGGTAGTTTGTGAAGTAGAGCAGCCCCCGGGCATATTTTGTAGTTCCTGTGTGTCTTGTCGTAGCTGGAGGAAGTCTTGTGATAGGGATTAGAGGTAGGCTAATCCCGTGACAGCATTGTGCCAGGATGTACGTGGTGGTAGTTGGAGGAAGTCTTGTGATGTGGGCTTTGTTCCTTCATCCGGCAGTTCTGGGTTGATCCTCGTCGCCTGTCTTGAGACTGTCTGGTGCAGATCAACACCATATCCAGCATCACATCGGTCTTGGGTAGACAGATGCCCGCCGGCCTTCTCTGCCCCATGTTGCCCTGCCGTGCTACCGATTTTCGCCTTGGATGCACTGCGTCCGTCCTTTGAAGAAAACAGTGTAGCTGATGGCGGTCTGTCCTTCCGAGTAGCAATTTGGGACACGTAGTCGTTCCAGAGCCTAGCCGTGTCCGTGCTCCTCTTTGCTACTTTGCTTTTCGTGGCGCCGAGTTCGTTGGGTCTTGTAATATTTGTAATCTTCTATTTTTGAAGTTGCTTGTAATGTAACGAATCTTGTCTTCGGAGCTGTTTTTTACTTTCCTGCTGTGATCCCTGTCGTTCGTGAGATTACCGAGTTCTTTCTTAAATAACTGGGTTACTTTGTTCCTTGCGAGGTAGCCTTTTCTTTCTTCTTGGTTCAACGAGTTGTTCTTGTAGTTATCTGATAACCCTGCCGTGGTGCTGTGCGGATAAGTCTGAAATCTGCCCGTTGGTTTGTACCGTTGTGTGGATTCGTGCCCTCCGTCGTTTTAGCTGCGTCGGTAAATGGACCGTTGCGTTCTCACACTGCGTTTTAACGGGCCTTGTGGGCCGTTTTTACTGGAAAAATCTATTTAAAGACCTTTTATCTTCCTTTCCCTTGCTGCCTAGCTCTTGCCTTTAAACCGTAGCCTTCTGAAATCCGCCGCCGCCATCGTTGCTGTCACTCGAGCACCTTCATCATAGCTTCCTCTTCCCTAGTGCCTTCTTTGCTTCCGCCAGTTCATGGGAAAGAAGAAAACCGCAAGCAAGTCTCAGGCGACCTTCGTGGACGAGGAGTCGTCCCTTTCTTTGATCGAAAACCAGGAGTTCGTGGCCATGAGGGCTGCTCAGAAGGTTTGGCTGGCTCCAACAACAAGCGAAGACCAGCTGCGTGAGCTTGTTAGCGACGGCTTGATCCAAAGCAAAGTCATCGCTGAATGGAGAGTTCCGGGCGAGCATCGGGTTCCGGCTCCGGGTCCTGGTGAGATTGTCCTTTTTGTCTCCTTTGTCCGCACCGGACTTTGTCTTCCTGCTTCCACCTTCCTTCATCAGTTTTTTGGTTATTTCGGGGTTAGTCTGAACCATCTAACCCCCAATGCCATTCTCCATCTTTCTGTTTTTGTTCACCTTTGTGAAGCCTTCCTTGGGATCCCTCCTTCTCTATCTCTTTTTCGCTTTTTCTTTCGTCTGAAACCCCAACCCCGCCGTGAAGAAACCAGCATTCTTGGCGGTTGCGGGATTCAGTTTCGCTAGGGTCTCAAGATTAAATTTTTTTGACTATGACCTGGTCGATTCCGTAAAAGATTGGCGTGCCGAGTGGTTTTACGCTGCCAATTTGATCCCTTCCCTCGTCGTCCACTCTGGATCTGGTCCTGTGGTGAATGACCGATGGGACAAAAAGCTTGAGTCACCTGCTGAGATTCAAGTGATCCAGCCGCTCCTTGATAGGATTAGCATGCTGAAACAGCAGGGTTTGACCGGCTTCGGTATCGTTTCGAGCTTTCTCCATCGCCGGGTTCAGCCTTTGAAGGAGCGGGAGCATCTTGGCTTTGAGTATTCTGGGGCCGAGGATCCTTCACGCATGGTCCCAGCTCTTGAGCTGACCGGTGAGGAGGTACTCGAGCGCCTCCAGAAGATGCTGAAAGGAGTGAGCGTCATTCCTCCTGCCATCTCCGAGTTCTCAGCCATCAACCCGCCCCTAGCTGTGAGTTGTCTATCTTTTTGTTTGAGTTCTTTATGTACTCTTGCTGTATCCGTTCTTGCTTAGCTTTTCCTTGTCTCGGTGTTTTATCTTTATTCGCAGGAGCTTGGGCGGAACTTTGTCGATCCGATCCCCCTTGATGTTCTCCCTGCTGTGGCAGAGACTGGGGATCGTCCAGCTGGAACTTCTGCAATTAGTAAGTCCCAAGCCTCTATAGCCCTTCCTGGGGTTTCTTCCGGATTTGTTGATGTATATGAAGAATATGTTCCTCGTCTAGTCCCTCGCGGTCCTCGTAGTGTCCCGAAGAGGGGGCGAACAGATGGGTCTTCATCTGGTCTGCCTGTCTCCAAGAAGCCTCGCAAACCAAGTACTCCCTCAGGTACTCCAGTCGTTGCTAGCATGCTCTTAGGTGAGCACATTTAATACTCTTTGTTCCTTTATTTTCATGTTTCTCTCTTGATCCGAGTACTTTTTATTCTCTTTTCAGCAGGTGCTCTGGTTTCCTTGGCTGAGGGAGAAGAAGATGATGAAGTACCCCTCATCATGCGGCGGTGAGTTGTTTTTCATATTCTTGCTGCATTGAATTTCTCTTCTTTGTCTTGACTTTTAGTCTTGAACTTTTTGAAGTAATCGGAGGTCGGGTGTGAGTTCTTCCGAGGCTCCCGCGCCGACTTCTTCTGAAGCTCCGGTGTCGAGTTCTTTGGTTGCCTCTGTCCCGAGCTCTACCGCTCCTCCGGTGTGGAGTTCTTTCACGGTTCCAGCCCCGGCTTCTTCCGCGGCTCCGTTGTCGGCTATCCCGCTTCCGTTGCCGGGTGGCGGGGACATTTTCGCCGTCGTGGTTCCCCCTGCGAGGCCTTCTTTTGGCTTCGCGAAGAAGAAAGTAGTCGGGTGAGTAAATCCCGGCTTTTATCTTTTTGGCTTCTTTCTTCCTTCTTCTGGTTCTTATCGGTGCTTCTTTTTATCACTTTTAGTGTTTCGTCTTCTCTCATTTCTCCATCGACTTCTTCTCTGCCTCCCGCCGTGCCAACGAGTTCCGAGCCTCAGGACTCACAACATTCTGTTGATGAAGTTGCTGCGGGGGCTTCGGAGCTACCTGGTGAAGTTGCGGATTTGGCCGCTCTGGAGGTGACTGTGGCCATCGTGCCGGGTCCTTCTGAGGGTTTGGCTCTGGCTTCTCTGGAGGTTGCTTTGGTTGCTCCTTCTTCGCCCCAGCCGGCCTTTCCTTCCCCTTCTCTTGCTTCCGGTGGTCCCTCTTTTTCCGGTGGTGTGGTGCAACAGTTCGATGCTACTCATCGGCTATTGGAGCTAACCACAGCCTGGGGGAGCTTGTCGACCCTTGCGACTTCTTTTGGTGAAAAGCTCCAGGTAGGTTTTACTGCCACTATTTTTTTACACGCTTGTTTTTTTTTCTGTCCTTACGCCTTGTTTCTTTTTGCCTCTTTTTGCTCAGTCTTTCTCTCGTGATCATTCTGGCTTCTTTTTCTCATCTGAAAATGAGAGAAAGCTGTCTTCTGAGGTGGACGCTCTGAAAGCCGATCTCGACCTTCTTCGGGCTGAGTTGGAGACAGAGCGTCAAATGCACCGAAAGGAGGAGAAGACCCTTCGTGCCCGGGTAGTGGAGACAGAGAAGCAGAGAGATGCTGCGGTGGAGTCTGCGAAGAATGAATGCAAAGGTGCTGCGGGTTCTGCCTGTTTCTTCTTGTATTTTGACTTCTTTTTCCGCTGGCTTATTTTTGGGTGTCTTGTCTAGTTCTCCGAGTTGAGAAGCAGAAGCTCTCGGAGAGTATCGATGAAATGAAGGCTCTTGTCCGCTCTAGTCATAATAAAGCTGAGGAGGTAATTACTCATGCTGAGGAAGAACTCGCCCTTGCTAAGTTGATTAGGCGCGAAGCTGACAGAGATCTTGTGCAGGCCCAAAAAACTATTGAAGGCTTGTCCGGGAAGCTGGCGACGGCTACTGAAAATTGGAACGTTTTGTGGAAATCTTTTCGTTCAGTAGCCGATGTCCTCCGGACTCCAGCGGATGACGGGCAATCTTGGGCGCAGTTCATTCCCCGGATTCCGACTCGTTTCCAAGAGTTCGCGAAGAAGTGTGCCCAAGTATGTACCAAGAATGTGCTAGCCCAGGTCCGGGTCCTTGCTCCAGAGGCGCCTCTGTCCAAGATAGCTGAGGAAGCTGAAAGCCAAGAATACCTTGACGCCGTTGAGAGGATGGAGCCTGAGGTCGAAGGTCTAGCCAGTAGGGTTGTAGACAGTCTAAATATTGACATTTCCCTTTCTGATGACAACGCCTGATTCGATTGAGCAATCCCCTTGTAATATTATACTCCTCTTTAAATGAAGATTCTTTATTTTTGTTGATGTATTCTTTGCCTGGGTGCGGTTGAAGTTACTTGACTTGCTGAGTACTTTGTCCTGTTTCCGTCTCTGCTCCGCAAAACAACTCTGTGCGTTATTCTGACGAGACCCCTCGATTTGTCGAGTACTTTTCTTTTCTCCCTCTTTTGTTATCCGTCGAGTGCTTTGTCCATGCTATGACTTGTTAGATGTAAATCTTTGTGTTGATAACCTTTCGTCCGCGCTATGTAAAAACGACTCGGCATAGAATGTTGCCTTGACGAACTTGGCGCTTGTGCTTTTCTGAGGAAAAAGTATTCCTATCTGGATGTAGCCCCCGAGCCTCTTGCTTTTCTGAACGAAGAGCTGGAGGGTCTTTTGAAGTTCAGTTTCGGTCGACTAGTTTTAGCTTTTAGTTACCTTCATCGGCGGGCTCAAGCGTCTTTTCAGCTATTTTGCTCTCGGCCGGGATGCTCAGGCATGTTTTCAGCCATTTTGCTTTTTGTTTCGGGTGTTAGCTTTTAGCTACCCTCATCGGCGGGCTCAAGCGTCTTTTCAGCTATTTTGCTCTCGGCCGGGATGCTCAGGCATGTTTTCAGCCATTTTGCTTTTTGTTTCGGGTGTTAGCTTTTAGCTACCCTCATCGGCGGGCTCAAGCGTCTTTTCAGCTATTTTGCTCTCGGCCGGGATGCTCAGGCATGTTTTCAGCCATTTTGCTTTTTGTTTCGGGTGTTAGCTTTTAGCTACCCTCATCGGCGGGCTCAAGCGTCTTTTCAACTATTTTGCTCTAGGTCGGGATGCTCAGGCATGTTTTTAGCCATTTTGCTTTTTGTTTCGGGTGTTAGCTTTTAGCTACCCTCATCGGCGGGCTCAAACGTCTTTTCAGCTATTTTGCTCTCGGCCGGGATGCTCAGGCATGTTTTCAGCCATTTTGCTTTTTGTTTCGTGAAAACAACTCGTTGGAAGTCATGACAAGAAATGCTGTGGATGAATATCATCTTTATTGATCATGAGTATAAACTACTACATATATTGTTGAAGAGTATTGTTTTTCGTCGATTGTGAACGTTGGTCCCTTGTGGCTTGCATATCTATTTTTTCTTGAGTTGTTTTTACGCGTAGAATCTTCTTAGCTGGCTGATGTGCCATGTATTGCTGACTTCTTTTCCATCTTCGGTTATTAACTTGTATGTGCCTGGTCCGGTGACTTTTGTGACAATGAACGGACCTTCCCATGGACTGAGTAGCTTATGTCGTCCGTCAGTCTTCTGTATCCTTCTTAGTACTAAGTCTCCGACTTGTAGTGATCGAGGTTGGGTACTCTTGTTGTAATGCCGTCTTAAACCTTGTAGGTATCTGGCTGATTGGAGGGTTGCGTTTACTCTGACTTCTTCTGAGCTGTCGAGTTCTAATCTTCTTGTGTATTCTGCTTCTCCTTCATCATATTGTTCTATCTTTGGGGATGTCTAGATCAAGTCGGCGGGCAGTACGGCCTCTGACCCGTAAACTAAGAAGAAGGGTGAGTAGCCTGTTGCTCTGCTTATTTGAGTTCGTAGCCCCCATACTACTTTCGGTAATTCTTGAATCCATTTGGACCCATAGTCCACTAATTCTTCGTATAACCTTGGTTTTAATCCGGCTAGTATGAGTCCATTAGCCCTTTCTACTTGTCCGTTGGCTTCTGGATGTGCAACAGACGCATAGTCTATACTGAAACCATAGTCTTGTGCCCAGCTCTTAAATTCTGTAGCTGTGAAGGGGGAGGCTAGATCTATGATGATTCGATTGGGCATGCCGAAGCGGTGCATAATGTCTTGGATGAACTCGACTGCTTTGGTTGCGCTGTATTTCGCGAGTGGTTTGTATTCAATCCACTTGGTGAACTTGTCGATTGCTACAAAGATGTACTCGAAGCCGCCTTTTGCTTTTTTCAGGGGTCCTACTTGATCTAGCCCCCAGCAGGAAAAAGGCCAAGCGGGTGGGATGCAGATAAGATTGTGAGCTGGTACGTGGGCTTGCCTTGCAAACATTTGGCAACCTTTGCATTTTCTGACAAGCTCTTCTGCGTCTTTCAAAGCGGTTGGCCAGTAGAATCCGGTGTGAAATGCTTTGCCAACCAGTGTCCTTGAGGCGGCATGATTTCCGCAACAACCTGAGTGTATTTCATCTAGGATCTCTTTACCTTCTTCAAATGAGACACATTTTAGAAGTACTCTTGATGATGCTGCTCTTCTGTAAAGTTTATCTCCTACTAGAACGTAGTTTTTGCTTCTGCGAACAACTTGGGTGGCTTCTGCCTTATCTGCTGGCAATTTGTTTTCTTTGATATAGTCGGTGAAAACTTGGGTCCATGAAGTGTTGATTACCAAGATCTGAACGCTTTTAGCCTGAATTTCATGTGTTGTTTCACCGGGTTGTTTGATAGAGGGAACTGATAACTCTTCTATGAATACGCCGGGTGGAACCTTTGCTCTGTCTGATCCGAGCTTGGCAAGGACATCTGCTGCAATGTTGGAATCGCGTAGGACGTGTAAAATTTCTAATCCTTGGAAATGTTTTTCAAGTTTCCGTATTTCAGCACAGTAAGCACCCATGTTTTCTTTGGTGCAATCCCAATCTTTGTTGACTTGGTTGATGACTACTGCTGAATCGCCGTATACGAGTAATCTTTTTATTCTGAGGGTAATTGCCACTCGTAGCCCGTGGATGAGGGCTTCATATTCTGCTTCGTTATTTGTAGCTTGCCATAATATCTAAAGGACGTACTTGAGTTGTTTTCCTTCTGGAGAAATGAGGAGAACGCCTGCACCGGCCCCGCCTAGTTTGAGTGATCCGTCAAAGTACATCTTCCAGTGGTCAAGGATTGTATCTGATAAAGGCTGTTGAATCTCTGTCCATTCGGCCACAAAATCGGCGAGGGCTTGAGATTTGATTGCTTTCCGTGGGGTGAAATTGATGTCAAGAGCTCCGATTTCAACTGCCCACTTGGATATGCGCCCCGTGGCATCTTTATTGTGTAGGATGTCTCCGAGTGGGAAATCTGTCACCACGGTAATCTTGTGGCTTTCGAAATAGTGGCGAAGCTTCCGTGAGGTGATGAGTAGAGCGTAGAGTAGTTTTTGTACATGCGGGTACCGGATTTTGGATTCTGACAGTACTTCGCTGATGTAGTATACGGGACGTTGCACTTTATACACGCGCCCTTGTTCTTCTCTTTCTATGACTATTGCCGTGCTAATTACGGTAGGAGTTGCCGCAATATATAGCATCATATCTTCATCTTTCTTTGGAGGTGTTAGGATAGGCGACGAGGTGAGGTATTCTTTAAGTTTTTTGAAAGCTTCGTCGGCCTCTATTGTCCACTCGAACTTGTCTGTCTTCTTTAGTAGTTTAAAGAAAGGTAACCCCTTTTCGCCGAGTTTTGATATGAAGCGGTTGAGGGCCGCCATGCATCCTGTTAGTTTCTGCACATCTTTGACACTTCTAGGTGGGCCCATTTCTGTTATAGCTCGAATTTGCTTGGTGCTGGCTTCGATCCCGCGCTGACTGACCAAAAATCCGAGTAGTTGTCCTGAGGGAACTCCGAATACACATTTATTTGGGTTCAATTTCCATCTCCATCTCTTCAAGTTTTCGAAGGTTTGCTTTAAATCTTCAATTAGAGTGTCTGGGTTCTTTGTTTTCACCACCACATCGTCCACGTATGCCTCCACATTTTCACCGATTTGATTCCCAAGGCAAGTCTGGATAGCTATTTGGTACGTGGCGCCAGCGTTCTTTAGTCCAAACGACATGGTCTTGTAGCAGTAGGCACCAAACGGGGTGATGAAAGATGTCTTGCTCTGGTCTTGTTCTTTTAGTGCGATCTGGTGATACCCTGAATAGCAATCGAGAAAAGATAATAATGCAGATCCTGCTGTTGAGTCAACTATCTGGTCAATGCGTGGTAGTCCGAACGGATCTTTTGGGCAATGTTTGTTGAGATCTGTGTAATCGACGCACATGCGCCACGCATCCGTGTTTTTCTTCTGCACAAGGACCGGGTTTGCTAGCCAGTCTAGATGAAGGATCTCCCTGATGAATCCGGCTGCCATCAGTTTTGTTATTTCCTTTTTAATTGCTGCCTTTTTGTCAGGTGAGAATCATCGTAGCCGTTGCTTTACAGGCTTGGAGCTTTCATTAACATCAATTCTGTGCTCAGCCAACTCCCTTGGGACTCCTGGCATGTCAGCCGGCTTCCAAGCGAAGATATCTTTGTTGTCCCGAAGAAAGTTGGTGAGCGCGAGTTCCTATTTTGCCGAGAGGTGAGCACTGATGGTTGCTGTCTTGGAGGTATCGCCTGTGCCTAAGTCGATTTGCTTGACGTCGGCTTCTTTTGGTGGTGCGATGATGCTGGGCTTTTTAGCTGGTATTTCTAATTCTTCTTGGCTTGTCTCTGCAGCGATTGCGGCTATTTCTTTTCTTCCATTGTCGGCTTGTGCTTTAGCTGCAATTTGGATTGCCTGAACGTCGCAGTCAAAAGCACGCTTCAAATCGCTTCGAAGAGAAAGGATACCATTGGGTCCTGGCATCATAAGCAGTAAGTACGGATAATGTGGTATTGCCATGAATTTGGCCAGTGCTGGACGTCCGAGGATTGCATGATATGACGAATCGAAGTCGGCGACCTCAAATTTGATAAACTCTGTTCGGTAGTTTGAAGGAGTTCCAAAGGTAACGGGTAAAGTAATTTGTCCGAGTGGCATGACTGCTTTGCCGGGTACTATTCCGTAAAAAGGTGTGCTTGTTGGTGTGATCATCCCGGCGAGTTGTAGTCCCATTTTCCTTAGAGTTTCTGAAAAGATGATGTTGAGTCCAGCTCCTCCATCGATTAGTACTTTGGTGACGGTCATACCAGCAATAGTCGGATCTAGAACCAGTGGATAATGACCTGCGTTTCCCACGCTAGTCCATTGGTCTTCTCTGGTAAATTGGATAGGATACTGTGACCAATTAAGGTATCTTGGTGTAGCCGGTTCTGCTGTCATAATGGTCCGCAGTGCTAGTTTTTCTTGGTGTTTGCTACTGCAATCTGGAGCCCCTGAGAAGATCACTGCTACCGTTCCCCTGGGTTTTTGGAATCCTTTGTCCTCGTTGTTGTCTTCTTCTCTTTTCTGATTGTCCTCTTTGGTGTTTTCCTTACTATCTTTTCTTGTGTATCGATCATTGAAAGTGTAGCAATTTCCGATGGTGTGCCTCCCACTAGGGTGCAATGGGCAACGTATGTTTTCAATGTCATCATATCTTCTAGGTTTGGAAAACTTCTTTGATTTGTCGGCCATTGCCACAGTATTGTCTGGTCTATGTTTTCTTTCTTGATGTCTGCTATTTCGGTGATTTTGCTTGTCCGAGTTGTCCTGGTTGCTTCTGTCCGGGAATCTCTCTCGTGTTTTTTCTTCTGCAGTAATCATCTTTTCTACTGTTCGTCTGAATTCTTCATTGTTTCTCGGATTTTCTTTGTAGAAGTCTTGAAATTGCCACCTAGCCATGATTCCGTGAGAGAAAGCTTCAATTACTTCTCGTTCGGTTATGTCATGCACTTGAGCTCGTAGTTCGCCGAATCGTCGATAGTAATTTCTGAGACTTTCACCTCCCTTTTGCTTGAGTCCTTTTAGTTCTGCATGAGTGATTGGGTGTGTAATGATTCCTGCGAAATTCTCACAAAAAGCTCTTTGCAAATCCTCCCAATTTCTGATAGATCCTGGGTTCAGTTTGTCGAACCATTGGAGGGGCATGGCCTCCAGTGCCATGGGAAAGAAAAGGGTTTTGATATCATCGTCTCCTCCGGCTAGTTCAATTGATTGTGAATATATTCTGAGCCATTGCCTTGGTTTAGTTTTGCCATCATACTTGGAGTGGTTAGATGGTTTGAATTTGTGAGGTAATTGTACCAATGCAAGCCTGTTCGCGAAACAGGGGAACCTGTCGTGTGCCTTGGCTTCTTTGAATTCAGATTCGGCACCTTCTTCTGGCCAACTGTCATTCTGATGGGAATAATCTTGCGAGGTTGTCTGGGTAGGTACCCTACTCCTAGTCTTCCTTGGTTGTTCAAATCGGTGGCCCTGATTATGTTCCTTCCTACTTCCTCCGTCATGGCTTCCACCTGGCCCAAGTCTTTCGAAAGCGATTTCCTTTGATTTTGATCTTCTTGCCTGTGGGTTGTTGATCTGGCGGGTAGTCTTGATCGACCTCTCTCTTCATGCGTTCTTGGGATCGTCGATCGGAGCAAGTCCTGGAGCTGTTCATACTTCTCACTAGGATGTGAAGTTGCTCCGAGCTCTTCTAATGCTTCTCGAATTTTATCGTAAGGCGTATTTGCCGTGCGTCTTCCTTTGACTTCTCGTTGCGATTTTCTTTTGTCGTACTCAGCCAATTCTGACTCATATATGATCCAAGCTTCCCTGCGCTGCCTAGCACGCTGTTGGCGCCCTTGCTTCAACTTGTTTTTTCTTTCTCTAGCTTGTTTCTGACTTTCGGTTTCTCCATCGTAGCCCTGGGCAAAAGGTGATATGTTGGATTCTGATTCATCTGATGATCTGACATCGGGTGCTTCCGGGGGATTTAATGGTGACCGCGGACGTCGAACCATGAGCACTTCTCGTGCGTGAGTCATTCTGTTATTGGTGTTAGTTTTCATGCTGTCGGAGTCGCTGATAACTTTAGTAGATGCCTCGGTATCATAGATCGAGTCTCCTTCTTGGTAAGGTAGAATAGCTGTTGTTGTTGTGCCGACTAGTTGGGTTCCGCTACCCTCAGGAACGGAACCTGGCCAGTGGATGATACAGTCTTGCGATGTTATCGTTAGCACGAGACCCTCTTGAGCTCCTGTCAGTGGTATCCCGAAACTTGGATTGAAAGATCTTTCGAACTGTCCCTGATAGGATTTTGCCATGTTGTCGAGCCCAAATGGAAAAGAACTCGACTTCTTGAAAGAACTCTGAGGGTAATCCGAGTTGTTTTGGATTGTGCTCTGGAATCTTGCCAAAAAAGAACTCGGTTTCTTGAAAGCACTCGGATAAAACTTTGCCTTGGAGCTTGAATTCGAATCGGATACGAGTGGTCGTGAAATCTGATTTGAATTGGATACTATGAGCTGCGCGAATCTCCTGGTGAACTGATCCGTTGTAGTTGTTGAAATAGGAAATTCTTTATGATGATCTGGATCTTTGAGGAGATGGCCCTGAAGCTTGCCGTTGTTGTCTGCCTCGCAGATCCATGAGCCGAAGATGAAAGTTGATCCCGTCGGGAAGATTATGTTGTCGAGGTCCATCAAGCTCTCGGATGCAAAGTCGCCGAAAGCCCCTACCTGGCGCGCCAGCTGTCGATGTTTCACCACCGATAGCCTGCCACGGGGGTACCCGAGGCAGTATGTTTGGGCTTCGGCGTATGCCGAACTCGATGGTTAACGCAAGAGACAGTCGATTTATCCTGGTTCAGGCCCTCGATCGTAGATCGAGTAATAACCTTACGTCCAGTCGGCGTTAGCCTTTGCGTTGGATTTGATTGTGATATGCTGTGTCGTACAATTGTTGTCCTCTCAGGAGCCCTGCCCTCCTTTATATAGTTCGGAGGCCAGAGTCCTGGTCGGTTTACAATGAGATTTCCTAGTAGGATTACTTAATAGTTCTTACTACTAAGATTACATAGGAAGAATCTTAGTCGGACTAGACCTTCTCTCTCCCTTGCGGGGTATCCTGTGGGTCCCGTGTCGACAAGCTCCTACAGTCATACGGTGACATCTTTGAGGAGCCCCGTGGTTTACCACCACCACGCCGCCACGACCACAGGATCCATCACCTGCCGAACTCTCCACCGGTGGCGGTGCACCTGTATCGGTACCCATAGCTCCTCAAAGACGAAATCGAATGGCAGTGCGAGGACATGCTCGACAAAGGGATCATTCGGGAGTCGACTTCACCATTTTCCTCCCCGGTGCTCCTGGTCCGCAAGCAGGATGATAGTTGGTGCTTCTGCGTCAACTACCGCGCTCTCAACGACGCCACCGAGGACAAGTTCCCGATCCCAGTGGTGGATGAACTCCTGGAGGAGCTAAGGGGTGCCCGCTTCTTCACCAAGATTGATTTGCGCAGCGGGTACCATCAGGTGCGCATGCACCCGGATGACATCGCCAAGACCGCCTTCCGGACGCACCAGGGGCACTTTGAGTTCCTCGTCTTGCCCTTCGGCCTCACCAACGCGCCAATGACTTTTCAGGCGCTCATGAATGATGTGCTGAAGCCATTCATCCGCCGCTTTGTTTTGGTTTTTTTTATGATATCTTAGTCTACAGCCCCTCATGGGCTGAACATTTACAGCATGTCAAAGCGGTGTTGCAGCTCATGCGCGATTATCGTCTCTTCGCCAAACAATCCAAGTGCTACTTCAATGAACTGTCTGTGGCCTACCTCGGCCACATCATCTCTGCCGAGGGAGTCACCATGGATGCTGAGAAGGTCGCAGCAGTGGAAGCTTGGCCGCGCCCGCGTACTGCACGTGCCCTGCGAGGGTTCCTCGGCCTCACTGGGTATTACTGGAAATTCATCGCTGGGTACGATGGCGTGGCAGCACCTCTCACTGCCCTCCTCAAGCGGGAGGCATTCACTTGGTCGGCCGATGCGGAAGCTACCTTCGTCGCTCTCAAGGCGGCGCTAGTCACCGTGCCTTTGCTTCAGCTGCCGGACTTCACCAAGCATTTTGTCGTCGACTGCTATGCGTCCGGCGCTGGGTTTGGCACTGTGCTGCACCAAGGCGACGGCGCCATCGCCTTCTTCAGCCGACCGGTCGCTCCTCACCATGCCAAGCTCCCAGCATATGAACGTGAGCTGATTGGGCTGGTCAAGGCTGTCTGTCATTGGCGACCTTATCTCTGGGGTCGTGCGTTCACCATCCGAATCGACCACTGGAGTCTCAAGTTCCTCCTCGACCAGCGCCTGACGAACATCCCGCAGCACACGTGGGTCTCCAAGCTGTTCGGCTACTACCTCACAGTTGAGTACCGCGCTGGCAAGTTCAACACCGTCGCCGACGCGCTGTCTCGCCGTGATGCGGAGGCTGCAGTCTTGGCCCTGTCTGGGCCCCTCTTCACCGACTATGACACCCTACGTGCTGAGCTACACGAGGATGCAGCGGCTCAGGAGCTGTACCGTTAGCTTGTTGCGGGCACGGCTCCTGCAGGGTGGCAACTTGTTGACGGCCTACTGCTCTACAACAGCCGTGTCTTCAGCCTGGAGGGCTCCAGCTTGTGGCCATTGCTGCTCCGTGATGCTCATGAGGGTGCCCAGAAGACTCTTCACCGACTATGAGCTTCGTTCTACAACACCCGCCTCCACCGCCTTGTCCGGAACTTTGTACGTGGCTACGCTGTCTGCCAGTGGAACAAGACGGAACATCTCCACCTGTCAGGCCTTCTTCAGCCCTTGCCTGTGCCGACCCATGTCTGGAGTGACATCGCCATGGATTTTGTGGAGGGATTTCCACGAGTCGGCGGGAAGTTAGTCATCTTGACCGTCATCGACCGCTTCTCCAATATGGCTCATTTTGTGGCCTTGAGCCACCCCTACTCCGCACAGTCCATGGCCTAGGCGTTCTTCGATAACATCGTCCGGCTCCATGGCTTTCCGTGTTCGATTATCAGTGATCGTGACACGGTCTTCACCAGCCACTTCTAGGAAGAATTGTTCAAGCTGGCTGGGGTGAAGCTCCTGCGCAGCTTGGCCTTCCATCCTCAGACGGACGGTCAATCTGAGGTAACTAACCGCATCATTGTCATGTATCTGCGGTGCCTCGCTGGTGATCGGCCCTGTTGTGGCTGCAGTGGCTTCCTTGGGTAGAATTTTGCTTCAACACTTCATACCAATCTGCCCTTCGGACTACACCGTTTGAGGTCGTCTATGGCAGACCACCTCCGGCGCTGATGTCTTACACGCCGGGTGTGGTCCGTGTGGCTGCTGTTGATCGCCAGCTCCACGACCGTGATATCTTCCTGGCGAGCGTCTCATCTTGGCTCAGGACACCATGAGGGAGCACCAGAACCAGAAAACGTCACCATGTGGAGTTTGCTATTGGTGAATGGGTGCTGCTACGCTTGCAGCAGCGCACAACGGTGGGCATCACGGCTGCCTCCCCCTCCAAGCTTGGGCCACGCTACTTTGGCCCTTATCAAGTCATCGAGCGGCTTGGCATGGTCGCTTATCGTCTGTAGCTCCCTCCAAAGGTGCGCATACATGATGTCTTTCACGTCGCCTTGCTGAAGAAGTATGAAGGTGATCCGCCTGCTTCAATCATGATGTTACCGGCCATTCTTCGTGGTTGTGTGGTGCCTACTCCTTCTCAGGTGGTTCGAGCTCGTCTGAACCGAGGTCGCTGGGAGCTGTTGGTGCAGTGGGCAGGATGTTCCCCTGCTGATGCCACTTGGGAGCCGATCCCTGATTTCAAGGAGCGCTACCCGGCGTTTCAGCTCGCGGACGAGCTGTTTGTTGGGGAGGAGGGAAATGTTGTGGACTCCTTCATAGGTCGCCACTATAGGCGCAGGATGAGGAGGGCCACGGCCAGCAGTGGCTAAGGCACCATATTTAGGAAATAAGAAATAATTAGGGAATAACTAGGGAGGATTTTTAGGATCTCAACTAGAGTTTGTTAGACAGTGCACCTGGACTATAAATGTTGCACTTAGGAATGTAATCAAAGGGGTATCGAAGGAAATAGAACCTCCCTGGAGCGGGTGGGTTCTTCCTTCGACGGTGTCCACGGGCGTTTCAGCCGTGGCCGCCGCCGACGAACCCTCCGCTCAATTGCCCTGGTATCCCTTGCGTTCCAACTCTCAATCCCACACTACTAGAGAACAGACTTTAGAACGATGTCCCAATTTGGCATTAGCCTTGGCATTTTTTGCCCCCGGGACTAGAGAGGCTTTAGTCCCGGTTAGTGTCTCCAACCGAGACAAAAGGTCCCTGCCCAACGGCTAAACCGGGACTAAAAGTCCTCCAACCTTTAGTCCCGGTTGGTAATACCAACCCAGACTAAAGGTAGACCCTTTAGTCCCGGTTGGTAACACCAACCCGGACTAAAGGACCCTTTAGTCCCGGTTGGTAACAACTAAAGGTCCCTGGATGGGTTAGTTCAAAAGGAAAGCATCCCATCCATTGTTGGATGTGTTGTATAGGTGGGGTGGTAAGCTACGCGCGAGGCAGTGCATGAGGTCTTGGGTTAGAATCTAACGGGGCGTAGCGGTGAGAGACATTATTTTTTTTAAAGCTAGGAGGATCTTTAGTCTCGGTTGTGGTAAACCGGGACTAAAGAACAACACCTTTAGCCCCGAATTGCTAGTCCCGGTTGGAAAACCGGGAGTCAAGCTAGTTCCCAACCGGGACTACATCTCATTTCTGTAGTAGTGCCAGCTGCTCCTCCGTTCTCCCCTACGCACTCCTCGGTGGCAACGCCGTAACAAATGGGCGCTGCATAGTGATACAAGAGTGAAAGGTACGTCAGATACTACAGTTGTACTTAGATGAGAAGCGAAAAAAAAAGTGAAAGGTACGTAGACAACATGTACAGGTGCGCGCCGAGTGGTTTCGTCAGGTCCATCTCCAGCTCCTGCCGCGCCTCTACCCACTCCTCGTCGACGCTTTCCTGCCATTCTTTGGGATCCGAGAAGAGCATGTCCTCGTGGATCATGACGCAGCCATTGTTGTCGATCACGTCGCGGACCCAGGCCCAGAACTCGTCGAACTCGTCGTACGCGATCTGCAGGGAGTGGATGACGCTGCAGAAGGTGTCCTTGGCCTCGGCGAGTTCCTCCTTCGTGTAGTCCTCCAGCGTAGGCACGCGGTAGTCCTCCTTGTCCTGCGACAGCACCCACCGGAGGAACTCCACCGGCATCTTCGCCATCTTTACCATCGTCACGGCGCCTCCGTTGTCTGTTGTCGCACCGGCCATCGCGTCAGCAGCTGCCGTCCGCCTTGCCCTGCCTCCTAGCTGGCTGCCTCTCCGGCCGCGAGATGCCCAATTGCCGATGCTTCTTGCTTTTGCCACGGGAGAACGTGTACTCAATCTAGCTATGTGGCTGCTGAAACCTAGCTTCCTCTCTTGCGGTTGTAAATCCCGCGGCGTGCATCGTCTGATTATATACTACTGCTACAAGGGAAGGATTTGCATACTCCGAGTCGATCCTCTGATCCGGTTAGAATCCACGGACTCTGCTCTTCCTTTTCGGAATCGGTCGCTAGGCTGGAGCAGCGAGGCGGACACCTCGTTGCTCAAGGATTGGACACGGGACGGGACGGTAGGTAACGTGCTACGTTTTATACTCTCTGTTACATCAGAAACCACTACCAATTTGTAACGGCAATGCTCCTGTCAGGACGAACCGACGTCCGTCTAGACGGGACGGACATGCTTTCCGTGCGCCCCCGCGCCATGTGCCTCGCACTCCCCCCCCCCCCAAAAAAAAAACTCGCGCCTTGCACGGTCACAGGGACCCGCCTTGCACCGCGTGTGATCCCGGGCCTTGCGCCGCGCGCCCCTGCACCTCCCCGACTCGTGCGCGTGCGCCCCTGCACCTCACTCCTCACACGGTCGCTTCAGACCCGCCTTGCGCCGTGTGCGCCACGCGCCTCGTGCCGCGCACGCCGCCCGTGCCTCACGCCGTCCGCGCCCACACCTCACGCCCCCGCTCATGCCTCGCACCACGCGCTGCTCGCGCCTCATGCTGCGCTCCCATGTGCTGTGTCAACTAGCCTCCATTGGACAGCAGCAAGTAGATGAGCACACATTGCAGCCGTATGTTTTATGCGTTTCAGA
This sequence comes from Miscanthus floridulus, assembly GCF_019320115.1. Lineage (NCBI taxonomy): Eukaryota > Viridiplantae > Streptophyta > Magnoliopsida > Poales > Poaceae > Miscanthus > Miscanthus floridulus. Next base: position 115,341,061 of record NC_089589.1, on the reverse strand, counting down.
TGTATGTTACATTGGTTTCATCTAGATGTTGCAAAAGTAGATCTGGTGTTGCATATGTTGCAATGGATATACACGTATTTTGCAAGTATTTGTTTCAAATGTTTTAGCTATTTCAAACGTATGTTGCAAGTGTTTTATCTGGATATTGCATATATTGTAGTGGCTATACATGTATGTTGCAAGTGTATGTTCCAAATGTGTCACCTATTTCACACCTATGTTGCAAGTGTTTCATCTGAATATTGTATATGTTGCATATGTTTTAGACATCTATTGCAAGTGTCTATTCAAAATGTTTCATCTGTTTCAGATGTATGTTGCAAATATGTTTATATGGATGTTATAGTTGCAGACGTATGTTGCAGAAATGCTTTTATGTTGCAACATTAGCAGGCGTAGCAACACGGATTACAAAACATGATAACTTTAATAACTCATTAAGTATTTATAAATATAATTATTTGCTAAAGTACATCAAAACGGAAAACAATGCTTTCGTTGTTTTTGAGATGGTACACCTTTTGAAATCATTAAAGGTTGTTTTTGAGACGGTACACCTCTAGAAATCATTAATTTTTGGTGTTTTCAGCTACCACTAAAGATTCTTTCAGTTATCAAAGGAGGTTGCAAACACCCCTCTAAAAATTAAATTTATAAAGGCGGCCCACAATGTGCTCCCCCACTAAAATTAGGTGCAACATAAAAACATCATAACTTTTCCAAATCAAGCTAGATGAAGAAAAAGCTTCTATCAAAGTTGTAGAGCTTGAAGAGATCTATAACTTTTTAATTGATAACTTTTTGTCCTAAAATTATGTTTAAATTTCTCAAAATTTGAAATTTATGTTTTTTTTCACTTTTCAAATGACCTCAAATGGGAGAGTTGCCCTAAACTAATAATGTATTTCAAGACGATATCTAAAACTTTTAGTTTATTTTTTTTATATAAAAAGATTGCCTACTAGACTTTATCACAGGTTAGTTTGAGGTGTAGTGGGAGTGTAACTTATCATTTAGGACCCGCGGGTTACTTGTTGGGCACTCTCGAGGCTAAAGAAAGATTTTAGCTTTTTTACCTAATTTGTGAATTCAAGGAAATGGTTTCTACAGACAGATTAGCTTGTTTACTACCTCTTAAAATCCAGGTATAGTACTGGTAAGTTTTGATCCGCATCTAGAAATTAATTTCTATGTGCAACTGGATACCCACCTCTAGATTTTTTAGAGACACTTGATTTGACGCCGCTAGAACTGGTCTACAAAATGATTTTGACTGCCTTAGTAGTGTATTGGTGACCTGTGTAGCTCTCTATCCATGAAGCATATGTGCGAAGAGCCCGATGATGACTTGTGGTGACGCCTCACTTTCTGCATGCGGCGACGACGACCTGGTTGTGGTGCTTGAGCGGCGTGCCGGTCACTGCTACAAAAAGGACTTGTAGGAACGCCTCCTTTTTTCAAGGGCAAATGGTTCCTAAACGAGCCACCGCTGCAAATGGATTTGTAGGGGTGGCTGGTGTTATCAGCTGCCCCTACAAATGATCATATTTGTAGGGGTGGCTCTACATTTAGCCACTCCTACAAATCTGATTTGTAGGGGCGGCCATACAAATAGATGTAGAATATTAAAAATTAAGTACTAAAATTTGAATTTTTTCAAACGGTCTCGGATGGAGAAATGACCAAAATAAAAGCTGTAGATCTCGAAAAGTTATTGAACTTTGTTGTTTACAACTTTTCCAATGGAAATCATTTACTGTCTGAAAATACTTTTAGAAATTTAATTTTTTAAATTGTCGAAGAACTCTGATTTCTCTTTTTAATCTCTGGCTAAAACTTATAACTAGTCTTTCTCCCTCATACTAACTTTAAATTTGATTATTTTTTCCTATTTTTTAAATCATGCTCTATCAATTTGTTGTGTTCTTCCATCTATTATTTTGGTCATCTTTTTATGTGACTGTATTTTATCAATTTGAAATTTGAATTTCAAAAATGACAACTTCAAACGTCTTTTTAAAATATTAAATGATTTTAGCTAAAAAAATCATGAACATAAAAGTTGTAGAACTGATCAAGATCTATCACTTTTATTTTGATAATTTGTTCATCCCACAAAGTTGTAGTAACATTGTTCACAAATCTTATATCTCTCTCCTATAGTTTCATAAACTACAAGAGGGCCATGTAAGATTTGTGAATAATGTTAATAACACTATGTCCGATGAACAAATGATCAAAATAAAAGTTGTAGATCTCGAGAAGTTATAGAACTTTATAGTTGACAACTTTTTTATTTGAATTCATTTTCTCAACGAAAACTATGTTTTAATTTCTTAATTTTGAAATCGACCATCTGTAGCAATGGTTTGGTAGGGGCGGCTGGCTAAACCGTTGCTACAAATGGTCTTGAGCCGCCCCTAAAAATCCTGGGTGGCATAGTGGGTGGGCATGCGGCGCCTATACACGAGCATGGCGAGCACGAAGGCGGCGAAGGAGAGCGAGATGAAGGCGGTGGTGATGCCGAAGCCGAGGCCCCAGCTAACGTTGTCCTGGATCCACACGATGAGAAGGCCTGAGACGATGGGGCCGAAGTCGACGCAGAGGTAGAGCCAACTGAAGAAAGACGCCTTGCTCTCCCGGTCCGCCGAGTTGTCATGGTCGAACTGCTCCGTGCCGAATGGCAGCAGAGAATGTCCACCGAGAATGACAGCGAGAATGGCAGCTGAAGAATGACCACAGAGGTAGTGCCGAATGGCCATGTCTAATCCATGATGATGGATGAGTAATGCGTACAAGGAGGTAGACGGCGAGAGAGATGAAGATGGGGTTTTAGTTGCCCAAGAAGGAGTCGGCGATGATGGCACCGAAGATGGCCGTGAGGTAGCTGGCGCCGTACCACGTGGTGAGGAGGCACTGGCCAGGTTGCTGCCATGGAGGACGGTCTCCATGTACACCACCATGTTCGTCGATATGCCATTGAACGCTGTGCTCTTGATAGTGCAATTTTGTTGTCAAGATTTATTTAAAACTTTTTCTAAGTTAGACAAGCCTGATTTTAGACAAAAATAAAGTGAATTGTAATCCAGAACAAAGGGAGTGTGTGGCAGTGGCCAAAATAGTAATAAGCATTCCAGTTTTGTATATTCTATGCGTCTGCATGCATTTTATACATACTGGGACTTCAATTAGTCACGGTCTAGCAGCATTTGTTCATTCGCTGCGTGATAGCTTCTCACATAACTACTGTATATACTTCAGCCACTACTGGATTCAGGTTCTTTGCCGAGTGCCTGAGGCACTCGGCAAAGAACACACGGTAAAAAATTGATTGGCAAAGACCTCTTTGTCGAATGTTTTTTATCGGGCACTCGACAAATGCTTTGCCGAGAGCCCCAAGGGCACTTGGCAAAGAAAAGCGATCGTCACGGCGCCAGCACCGTTGACGGTCGCTTTGCCGAGTGCCAACCCTGCAGGCACTCGGCAAAGATTTTTTATTTTTTTTTTAAAAATTCTTTGCCGAGTGCCTTTTATCCGGCCCTTGGCAAAGATGTTTTTTTTTCTAAAAATTCTTTGCTGAATGCCCCCTGGCCGGCGCTCGGCAATGTTTGAATTTTTTTTTTAAAAAAAATTCTTTGCCGAGTGCCCTCTGGCCGGCACTCGGTAAAGTTTGAATTTTTTTTGAAAAAAAAATTCTTTGCTGAGTACCATGGTCATGGCACTCGGCAAAGCTGGAAAAATGGTTTTCCGAGCGCCCATTTTTCTAGCTTTGCTGAGTGCTGTGACCATGACACTCAGCAACGGGGTCCTTTGCCGAGTGCAACACGCGGCAAAGTGACCCAAAACGGCAATTTTTAATTTTTTTTACATTCCATCATGACAAATAAATTCATACAAACATATATCACATATATATCTCATCCATCACATATATATCTCATCCATCACATATATATCTCATCCATCGACACATCCATCCGCACATATCACATCCATCACAATATATATCACATATATAATAATAAGTGCTCAAGTCCATCCAAATAAATCCACAAGTCCATCACAAGTCCATCAAAGTCCACAAGTGCATCACAAGTATATCACAAGTCCATCACCAAGTGAACAACAAATGAAAAAATACAACGTGCACTCATCTCGGCCACTGCAACTGTGGTGAAGGCGAAGCTCCATCATTCGGAGGTGCATGAGGTGGATTATTCGAACCACCGTCAGATGGAGACTGCACAAAGGAGAAAAGATTGCATGTGAGACAAGATTATTTGGATAGCTAATCTAGGAAGGTAGAGGCCATACAAGCAAAGCTCAAGCGAAAGTAAAAAACTTTCATACTCACATGAGTAGCTGCAGCTGCAGGACGCGGAGGCGGAGGTGGAAGCAACAGCCTAGCTGGCAGAGAGAAGCCCACACGTTGCCCAAGCCCTTGTAGGAACTCCATAATGTCCGTCAGCCTCTACGCCTTGGCCTGCCGCTCGGCCTCTAGCTAGGCCGCCATCCTCTGCTACCCGGCCTCCAGCTCCTGACATTGCCTCATTTCTTGTTCCAGCCAGGCCTACAATATTTCACTCCAATGTTTCAGTAATGCAAAGCTAATTAAGGTGTGTAAAGTTCAATGTATGACGAGTAAAACAGGAATAACCTCGAGTGTGTCGACCCGGTGTTGTGCAGCGGTCGGCCGTGTGCGAATGGCCGGGCTCTCGCTCGTGCTCCGTGCTCGGATCTAGGAGAGAGAGGGAGTAGAGGCCGTGTCGATGATGCCGTCGCCAAGCCAGAACCACCCATGCTTCTTGCCTTGCCCCGCCCTCATGACGGCCTCTCCATCGAAGTCCTGGGTGCTCGGATCGTGGTCTGGCCCATGGAGTGACCTCGCCACCTCAGTGTACTCACTGATGCGGGAGTGGACGCTTGGGTTCGTGTATGCCTCGGGTGGGTCCTCTAGGTTGAAGGAGACGTCGGATGTCACCTTGCCCTTGTGCGCCACACACCATGCCTAGAAGACCGAGCAAGCCTGGCCACTATGTGACGCCGACTGCGAGAAAGACAGCACAATGATTAGAAATCAGGCAGAACTGAGCGTCACAATAGATAAATGAATTCGCATACCCATGCTTGTTTGTATCCAGCGAGGCTGCGGCTGCCTTGATGGTGTGCTAGACCATGCATCTGCAAACGACGGTCCCGGGCATCCCTGTGCATCTTGAGGTACTCCTCCATGAACCACCTCTCCACCATCATCGCCCAGCACTCGGGATACGCTTGGCACCACTAGGGAATCATCTACGTGTCATCAAGTATTGGACATATAAGAAGATCAAATTAAACCAACTTAATCTCAAATCGAATCAATATTGATGTTCTTCATTTACCTCAAGGTACTACTCGCGGGTAAGCAGCATCTCTCTTGCGTCTTTCTTGGTTTTCCTCTCTCCAAGCTTCGACCCATAGTAGGTTATGATGGCCTGGATGCGCACCTCGTGATGCATGTCGGTGATGAGTTTTTTACAGGCTTTGGTAGTCACCTGCTCTGCCCTGGCCTCAAATCCCTCCTCGCATCTGTAATAAGTCTGCATACAAAAGTGATGTATCCATTCATTATTTCAAGAAAAGTCCAATGAATGCGATGTATTGAGCAATGTTGTGCGAGGGAGACTTACCCAAAACTCTGCCTTCACCCGTGCCGCCATGTTGGGGTACTCCGCATCGGGGGCGATGGCCTAGTGGTCAAACGAGTAGGCCGGCTCTATCTTCGATGCATACATGACAATGCCGGGGAAGTGTTGCCTGCACAGAAGACCCAGGATGCTGTTGACTAGTCGTGCGCTACCACCCGACACAACTACCTAGTTCCTGCACAAGTGATTAAGAAAAATTATTAGTTTTTTCATCATATCATATGAAGTAGTGGTGATAACATATAAAGTTACTTACTTTTGCCCTTCGGGTGAATCACAGGGCGTTGGTGAGGAAGCAGAACCTATGGGAGGCTCGCGGGACCTCGCAAGTAGACACTTGAAGAGGAGTCGGAGGAAGTGGAACCCGTGCCTGCCGCCTCCCACAGTGTGGGAGGAGACTCATCCTCGTGCTGCCCCTCCTCGTTCGTCTACCCAACCAGCTCCTTGTCCAACTCATCCACGGGCACCGCCTCCTCCTCCTACTCCTCCTCACGCGGCGTGGGAGGAGACGGCCCCCTCCTGCGGCTGGCGGTCCTCCTCCTCCTCCTGTCTGATCCCTCCGCTGCCCCCTCCACCTCCTCCTGCAGAAGCGTGGTCTTTGGTAAATCGAGTTCACGGACCTATGACGGTCGCCCGCCATCTTTATTCAATCACCTGCAATAAAAAAGAAAAACAAGACGTAATTAGAAATAGGTGCAAAAATGAACAAAATGTAATTACAAAAAACATAGTAATACATGTATTAGAAATATATGCAAAAATGAACAAAACATAATTACAAAAAACATAGTATTACATGTATTAGAAATAATCTTCATGATTGAGATTAGCTGGATCATAGGTCTCGTCATCACTATCAATATTGTCCAACTCATCAACACTATCCGAAGGAGGAATGTTGTCTCCATTGTCATTGCCTAAACGTAATCGCTCAAGCATTTGTATGTCCTTCAGATTTCGCACCTCGTCTCCAGCGTCCTCGTCATCATCCCTTTCATTGTCTACTTCCATTCCTATCTCTTCGGTTAAGTCTATGTCAAACCTCCCTTGTAGCACTCTTCTTGATAGAACTCTTCATCATATGTGTTTGGGTTGAAGTTGTAATCTTCATCATTTGGGACAGGTAGTTTACCGTGTGGCGATACCTTGTGCACAATAGACCAACCCTTAAGATGCTCGGTGTCTTTGCACGTGTATGACGTATAATAAACATAGACGGCCTGTTGAGCCACAATGTAGACATCTTTTCTGGGATACATGGAATCCTGTCGAATCTCGACTAGCCCAAGCTTAGGGGTCCGTCTTATTACTCCAGGAAGAAACCAGTGGCATTTGAATATGATAGGAGTAAGAGGTTTGGAACCATAGAATGATAGTTCATAGATTTCTTGAATTCTTCCATAATAGTCGCGTCCATCAATGTTGGGCGTAACAACTCAGTTGTTTGTGGTTTTTCGATTGGGCCGACTCTGCTCGTAGCTTGCTGTGTGAAAACGATATCCATTCACGTCATAATCGGTAAATGACTTGACCCTAACGGTACAGCTGTTTGCAACCTGTCTCAGCTCGTCACTCATAGTTGCATCAGTTTGGGCTTTCTATTTGAACCAACAAATGAAATTGGGGCTCTCTGGTCCCGCACCCTGTGAAAGAAGGGTATCATTTTCTTGCGGGGTAGGTTGCCTTGATCCATGCTAGGATTGACGAAGAAATTCCCTGTACCAACGAGAAACAAGGGGGTTGGACGAAGAAGCAAGGACATACGGCGAAATGAAACAAGTTCGTTTAGAACTTACCCAATGAAGGGCTGCACCTCGACAAGATTGGTCAACACATATAGCATGATACTGCACCACTCTTCATTTTTCAATTGCTTAGTGGTCGATGCACTTGCGCTTCCGAGTTGCCCTTGGAAAAGGCTGAGGTTCAATTCATTTTCGCCAGCATTGTAACGAGGGGGTGGATTATAAATGCTAGGAAGGTTCTCAGTGTAGTATTTCTCTGTGAAGTTCGACACCTCCTCCAGAATGTATGCCTCTACAATGGAAGCCTCAATTTTGGCTTTATTTCTACATTTTTTGCGAAGAGTCTTCAGACATCTCTCGATTGGATAGCACCAATGGTCCTGCACGGGCCCCCCATCCATGCCTCATACGGGAGGTGCACAATCAAATGCTGCATCGGCAAGAAGAAGCCAGGTGGAAAGATCTTCTCCAACTTACAGAGCAACATGAGTGCCGCTTTTTCCAAGTCATCAATGACGGTCCGAGAGAGCTCCTTGGCACAAAGCTAGCGGAATAAGTAGCTCAACTCTACCAGCACTTGCCAGACATGCCCCAGGACATAGCCTCGAACCATCGCCGGAAGAAGCTGCTCAATCCATATGTGGTAGTCATGACTCTTCATCCCGTTGACTCGTAGAGTGCCTAAGTTCACTCCCCTCTTTAGATTCGCTGCATACACATCAGGGAACATTAGTGTTTGGATCCATTCAAGTCCTTCCCTCCTTTGGTCCTTTTTCAAGACAAAATCGGCCTTAGGCCTTCTCCAGGTCTTGCCACGACTAGGAGGCTGCATCTCTTGATTTGGTCTATCGCACAACGTTGCTAGGTCCACTCTAGCCTTAGGGTTGTCCTTAGACTTTTCAGTGTCCATGAGTGTTGCCCAAAGTGCCTCGGCAACATTCTTTTTAGTGTGCATTACATCAATGTTATGTGGCAGAAGAAGGTCATCGAAATATGGGAGCCTCGTCATGCTCGAGATATGAGTCCACATATGTTGCTCACCATATCCCACAAAAACCACCTTCTTCATTGGGCATGAGAGCATCTATCTGAGCATGAACCTCGGCATCAGTCATCATCTACGGTGCAGGGTTTGTCACTTTGACACCTTTCGTAAAGTTCTTGATGTCTTGTCTGAATGGATGGTCAAGAGGTAGGAATTGATGATGTCTGTCGAACGATGAATACTTGCCACCCTTCTGCAACCAAATGAACCTCACACCTTCCTTGCATATTGGGCATGGGAACTTCCTGTGAACACACCAGGCGTAGAATATCCCATACGCTAGGAAGTCATGCAGGGATTAGTGGTACCAAACGTGCATTTTGAAGGTTGTCTTTGTAGCTCGATCGTATGTCCATACCCCTTCATCCCAAGCACGGACCAATTCATCAAACACAGGCTCCATGAACACACCCATATTACTCCATGGGTGTCCAGGAATTATCAATGACAAGAATACGTTATGTCGTTGAAAGGAGACACCGAGGGGGAGATTAAGGGGGATAACGAAGACGGGCCAACATGTGTATGGGGCAGCCATCATTCCATAAGGATTGAACCCATCTGTTGCCAACGTGACACGTACATTACGAGCCTCATCTGCTTTGTCACGATATTTGTCATTAAAGCGGATCCAAGCTTCACCATCGGATGGATGTACCATCTTGTCAGGATTGTACCATTTGCCATTTTTGTGCCATGTCATCTGTTTCGCGGATTCCTCGGTCGTGTATAGCCATTGGATCCTCGGTAGGAACGAAAGGTACTGTAGGATTTTCACGGGGATCGTAAGTTGCCTCTTCTGGCCATCATCAGAGTCTACCTCTAGGTACCTAGAGGATTTACGCTTTGGACAGAACTTTGCATGCTCGTGTTCTTTCCTAAATAGGACGCACCCCTTCGGACAAGCTTGTATCTGCTCATACGGCATCTTAAGTGCACGAAGGAGTTTCTATGACTCGTACATGCTCTTTGGCAGAATGTGGCCCTCCGGAAGCAGGGTGCCAATCACGGCCAACATCTTATCGAAGCCTTCTCGACTCAAGTTTAACTCGGACTTGAACCCCATTAAGCGTCCAATGGCATCTAGTTGAGACACCGTTGACCGATCGTGAAGGGGTTTCTATGCCGAGCCCATCATATCATAGAACGCCTGTGCGGCTGCCTCCATCTCCTCCTTCTCACATCCCTCATCAAACTGTCCTTGGTGAAAGTCATCTAACATGTCTGCTACCCCAGCATCAGCATCAAAAGCCTCCACCCGTGGTCTCACCACCTCCTCTCTCATACAATGGGCTTCACCATGGTGGACCCATCGGGTGTAGTCCGGTGTAAATCCATTCTTCACAAGATGTTTACCCATTTCCACCTTGTTTACCCTTCTCCTATTTCCACATTTGCTGCTGGGACACAAAACTAGGCAATGTCCTTTAGCAGCCTTGGCAAATGCACTATTCAAGAAAGCATTGGTCTTGTTCATCCATTCATTGGTGTAATCACTCTGACTTCTCTGGCCCGTGTACATCCACTGATGGTCATCCATCCGCTAACATATATATCACTGAGCAAAGTAACCATCAATTATGTCTACATGGTGTTCCTGCTATCTAATAGGTGAGGATAGGTCCTAATCCGACCCGCGGATGCGTAGATGAGGTTAGTCTCCATGCTCTACTCCTATCCGAGACAGAATTTCGGCAGCACCTCCCCGCTATTCTCCAGATACACGTCCTGCCAAAGAAGAGTGCGTATCCGGAGAACAACAGGGAGGTGATGCCGAAACTCTATCTCGGATAGGAACAGACCATGAAAACTAACCCATCTACGCATTCACGGGCTGTCCAAAAATTGTGGACAATCCAAAACAGATACGGTCATAGATATGCAAAGATCTTCATACCTCCAACCGTATCTCTTTCGAACGGGAGACGCCTAACTGGGTTACGCGATCTACGACCATGATACGGAAAGAGGGGTTATACCTAGGGTGGCGGTGGAGTCAGGCTAGCAGGGCCATGGCGGGTCGGTGCAGTGGTGAGGCGATGCAGTGCAGGCAGACCCACAGCGGTGAGGAAGATGATCGGGGTCACTGAGATTCTCCGGCTCGGCTATGACGGCTCTTCTCTGCAAAAAAAAGAACAAAATACTATCTCAGTTCAAAATTTCGGCAGAACCTCCCCTGCACGGTGAGGTATCCAAAATCTGCAAAAAACATACGGCACGATGGCCGACAACCACATATACATATGCATTCAATTCAACATATCATTGCCAAGTCACATTCATCCACCACCACCGCCGCCGCCGCCGCCACTCTACTCTTCTACTACTACAACCACCACCACCGCCACTCTACTCTTCTACTACTACAACCACCACCACCGCCACTCTACTCTTCTACTACTACAACCACAACCACCACCACCACCACCTATTACTACTACTACCACCACAACCACCTACTGTACTACTACTACCACCACCTACTACTACTCTACCGAACTCTACTTCTACTAAAACATACTACCACTGCTACTCTACTACTCACCTATGGTGTCGGGGGCTGGGAGGGCGTCGGGGCATCGAGGTCGACCGAGGCATGCGGGGGATGAGGAGAGGATGGCCGCGGTGGTCGGGGCCGCGCTGAGGACGGCCGGTGTCGCGCCGAGAGGGCCAGGGCGGTGCTGCCATGGGCCAGAGCGTGGGCCGCAGGGTTGGAGCGGTGGGCGTGGGGCAGCGGGCACCGATGGGCCGCGGTGTCTGGGGTGGCCGGCGTAGTCGCGCCAGTGTGGGCGGGCCAGCGGGAGAAGGCGGTGGGGGCACGCCGGCGGGGGTGTGCCGCCGTGAGCGGGCGGCGGAGTGGCGGGGGCGCGTCGGCGGGGTGGGGCGGACGGGGCGGGCGAAGGCGGTGGGGGCACGCCGACAGGGGCGTGCCGCCGTGCGCGGGCGGGGCGTGCGCGTGGCGGGGCGGGACGGCGCGGGGCACATGTGGAGATGTCCTGGTTTGTAAGCATCGTACGTGATAACATGCACCAAACCTTCTCAAATTTTTATCACATCCTCCACATATGATATCATGACATCTCAACAAGTTTCATGATTTTCGTTCTTCGTTTGCATTTTATAGAATTAAAAAACAATTCGTCCGCAAGTTTATGGTCATGTTTCGCGAACAAGATGTTCGAAATTTTGGGTCCGTTCCTGGATACGGCCTCACACTACACTGAATACCATGAATGTCATTTTTTGAATCATTAAATTCCATTATTCGATACACGTGCAGTTCAAATTTGCATTTTCCGAAAAAATCAATTAATTGAAATAAATTAAAATAAATATAACAAAAAGGCATAAAAATGTACCAAATTTTAACATGGAGTCTCATGTACTGTAGGAGGACTCGAGAAAAATTTTGGAATTCAAAAGTGGGAAAAAATAGTTTGTCGTTATTCTTTGCCGAGTGTCAGGGTCTGGCACTCAGCAAAGAAGTGGTTTGCCGAGTGCCTACCCACTGGCACTCGGCAAACCTAGACGGCAGGCGGCGGCCGTTACCTGACGCCGCTTTTTGCCGAGCGTCAGGGTTTGCCGAGTGCCTGACACTCGGCAAAAAGGGCCTTTGCCGAGTGTCTGGCTTTGCCGAGTGCCTGACACTCGGCAAAGCCTTCTTTGCCGAGTGTATATCGTTGCCGAGTGCGCACTCGGCAAAATAGCTCTTTGCCGAGTGCCCGACTTTTAGCCCTCGGCAAAGAAAGTTACACTTGGCAAAGGATCTGTTTCTCGTAGTGAACCATGATGAGTATGATGCTACAACAAAGTCCGTTGATAAAGGCTTTGTGTAATGTCCTGAAAAATTTTTAAAACAAAATTAATAAGTTGACCGAACGGACTAATGAGACGAGCAAATTTTGACTATTTGAACCTGGAGTCATATGGGCGATCGGACACCGTGGTTGTGCAGATCTCGTCGAAACGAATTCATTTGAGTACTAACATGTTTCGTTTGGAGGTTGGATGAATTTAGGAGGAACCATTAAATTTAGACCATTGGATCTGATTTAGGGTTTGGTTTCCTGACCGGTTAATAGGAAAAGGCCCCATTATGCCACCGGCTCTTCCTGACGCTGCTTTGTTCATAGCCGCATTCTCCTGTTCGCGCCGCCGCCTCTCGCCTGAGCTCTTCCTTTGTTCGGACAGCTCCTGTCCCTCTGTCTCGTTCAAGCTGCCAACGTTTGAGGAGGTCCCCTTGTCATGTCGTCTTCCCTCGCTGGAATTAAGGTTTCTGTTGTGGCAGCTGTCTTAAGAAGGACGTAGAGGCAGCAGTTACGTACGTGTACAAGTCAATTTGTAACTGGTAGATCAATTTGGAGTACGCTCTAATTAGGCAGATTGAATCGGCGAATTTCTGGGAATAATCTGTAAATTATCTCAACAGGTGAGTTAAACAAAAGTCACAGCTCTCATTTTTATCTTCCCAACGGTGCTGATTTCATTCAAATCCGATAAGTTATGCCCAAAATAGTGCTTCTTTCTAGCTAGACATATTCTCTGTGCATAAATCTTTTATCTATTTTAGAGGTATTTAGAGTCAGAATTGGTGCTGGATTTCTAAACCAAATTATAGGAAATTTTCTGTAGATATCCGAGATGTATTTATTTGCTGCATTTGGATAATAGAATTGAGAGTTATGGTCTAAACAGCAAGGAACTCAAATTTTACTGTATCTTCTAAAAATATGAGAATTGACATATTAGGGTTCGACTGAGAGGTTTAATTGAGCTTTTTATAAAATAGCTTCGTGATCGATGTGGATTAGTTCCTATGGTAGTTTGCTCCTCGGGTTTGGGAAGCGCCGTTGCCGAGGGTGGCACGCATGCCGGATTCTCGCCAAACTTAAGGCAAGTGCGTGACGAACCTATGTATGGGCTTATGCCTCTTGTTTGAGTTTTCAATTGATTCAATTGTTTCGTGTGCTATATGATTCAAGTTCCAAGTGTTCTTTTAAATTCAATTCCTGTTTCGGTGGATCCGGATGTGCAATTTGGTTTTTATATTTAAGTTCAAGTTTCATGATTTCTTTTACATTCAATTCTAGTGCTGGTTTATCCGGAGGTGCAATTTGGTTCTTGTGTTCAGGTTCCTGTGAGTAAGTGCTGGCCCCACTTGCTTGGCGTTACCGGTAAATGCTAAGGATTCAAGTTCGTCCGTTTCAGATGGAAACTACTATTTCGAGGATTCAAGTGTTGTCTGTTTCAGATGGAAACTACTGTTCATGGATGTTATGATTTTTCATTCACGGACAACGTTGACTTTCTTCTTTCGGTTCTAATTGTACTTGCCGAGTGTTTTTACTCACCCTTGTGTTTATTTGGTTTTTAGGTACCAAATGACAGCATCATGCACCTTCATGATACAAGCACCTAGTTTACATATGCTTTGCTTAACTAGAGGTTACTTAATGGTTGGTTTGGATGAGACCATGTTTGCTATTGGGATGGAACCTTTGATACTATTGTTGGTGATTATATCGCCTTTGTAATGTGATTTACGTGTTTTTTATGACCAGAATACTTGGGAAACTCTGCCAAAATTTTAAATGATTTGCAGACATAATAAAATTTAGATGTTGTTTGGTAGCCTCCGGTGGTGTTCCTATCCGGGGCGTTACACTTTGATTCACATGAGCAAGTCATAACTTCACATACTCATCATGTTTATAAAGTGGAACAAATATGATGTGCCTAAGGCTTTGTCATGTGTAAAGATGAAGTTGTCACGTATGTCATTCCTCATGTATCTAGAGAACTCCTATAGAAAAGGACACTTTTTTATAGTACGTAGTGGACACTATCTTGCCAACACATACCATATAATCCAACAAAACTTATAACTAAGCGTCGAAGTTGACTAGGTGCCATGTCATCTCTAGCTCATCCGTTTTTTGGCGAAATCCGAGATCTGAACAGATATACATGAGCTCTCACTTGTATAAATAGGACCCAAATCAATAGCTAATCCACCAACCATATCATTGATAGCAATAAAAAACTTGCCAAGTGAAACACACTACCAACATCTTAGCAACAATGGCTGCCAAGATATTTGCCCTCCTTGCACTCCTTGCACTTTCGGTCAGCACTACAACTGCGTTCATCATTCCACAGTCCTCACCAGTTACTGCTGTGGGCTATGAACACCCAGTTCTGCGGGCATATAGGCTACAACAGGTGCTCGCGGCGAGCATCTTACAACAACCAATTGCCCAATTGATACAACAATCCTCGGCTCACCTACTAGTACAGACCATGAACTTGACAAGGCCAAGGGCATTAAATCAACTGGACCCTATCAGTAACAATTTTGAAGTACATAACAACAAAGTATGAAACTCGTCGCCAAAAAAAATTATGATGAACGTGAAGTTTAATTACCCACGAATATGTTAGAGCAAATTTTAAAGAGGGACACCAAACTTGCGTCAAATTGGCTGCTCAAAACGGTAGCTCACTTTTCTGCTAGGTAGCATTACCAAAGATGGGATCTTTGTTGATGGGCACCGCACCGACTATAATATGATTTAGAGTGCGGCTATCAAAACCCAAAAGTAACGTCCCCGGATTGAAGTACTAAACGTCCACCGCTACTGTTCTGTAGGGAGAGAACCCACCTGGCACCTAGCCTAGTCCAATGGATTGTAGTTTGCATCTACGTGTAGAATGTGAAAAAGTTCATGTTCTAAAATCTTAAAACTAAACAAATCCAGAAGTTTATTACTGACACGACGGTTTACTAGGGGTAGCTCATAACACTAGAACCAATGTAACCTTAACTCACATGTTATATAAAACTAGAACAGATATATTATCATATCTATTTGAGCACCCATAAAGCAAATTATTATAGAATCATGAAATACATTCCTTTGTAAATGAACAAGGAATAGTAAATGAAGCCATGAAGATTTTGTTGGTCTCGCTCTGATTATGTGTCAACAGAAGTTATTATTTTTAAATGTTTTTAGCCATATTGGATTTCCTTAGCCTAAAATTAATGTCCACTCCTAGAGATTAAGGTTATTATCCGAATGTTCCCGATATTCTTTTGGACAAGGTTCAGGTCGTGTGTAAGGAAATCTGAAATATCTTTGATTTGAATCCACGAAATTAATATATGTCTACCTATGTGCTCACTATTCTAGTGAAAATGAATATGATGGAGCGTGTTGTCATGGAACTTCAAGCCTGGATGTTGTAGTTTTTCGCCTAAAAAATCAACGCAAGCCCCATCTTAGTCTTCTTTATCTTGAGTTTTTGCAGCACAGCTGAGCAAGGTTTATGTTAATGATCATGTTTTTTTCTTGAATGGATCTATGCCTTTGAGCCCAAACGACTTTTGTTTCGAACAGCTAGGAGGTTGGCCATGATCCTCTTCATCTGTATATTGAAGGGCAGATTCATATCATAGATGGTGGAAGGAACAAAAGTGGCATCAAACTTATCATTCTCCTTACTATATGGAAATAATTTAAGCATGAGTTTAGTGAAAATTAGATGTACTTCTATTTGAATCAAGAGGTAGAGTTCAACATATAGCCCCTCCGCTCCAGTTTATTACTTGCTCTAGCTTTTCCCTAAGGTAATCTTACCTAACTTTGACATATTTCTTAGAAAAATTACCAAAAATCTTGAACATCAAGTTTGTTTCATTGAATTCTTCATTGCGTATGCCTTGATAGTGCATTTTTGTTGTCAAAATTTATTTAAAACTTTTTCAAAGTTAGACAAGCTTGCCTTTACACAAAATAATGTGAATTGTAATCTAGAACAAAGGGAGTGTGTGGCAGTGGCCAAGATGGTAATAAGCATGCCAATTTTTTATATTCTACTAGATATATGCCCGTGCATTGCATGGAGGCCATGAATTTTTGCCTACACAGCTATTAAATATTATTATTAGGAACCCTAAATTATTTCTAAATCTGAGGCTTTTTTCACTTCTCTAATTAATCCTTATCCCCAACACATGAATCCTCTATAAGACGTTAGACAACAGCATCGCCAGGCAGAGTAGTGGTCGTAGCATATAGACACACTGCAAAATCATAGTGCACGCAAAAAATATTCTCTAATTATAATTCCCTGGGAAACCAAGCGTGCTTGTTTAGCTGACATATTCATCTTCATGCATGTATAACTTTGTTCTAAAATCAACTTTTGGTAATGAAAGAGCTGAGCAGAGCACGGCACCACTGGGCTGGTCTTCACCGCTGCGCGCACGCGTGTGTGAATGTGGTCTGTAAGGACATGCGCAATGCGCCTGGCCGGACTCTCGACGTCTTGGTCGCAGGAGCTCCCATCGGAATGGCACCCTGCTGGAGGTCACCAGAGCTACCAGTGGCATGTCACCTGGCGGCAGTGCAAAGGATGGCCCGTCTCGACCGGCGTTCGGCGCGGTGCTTGTGGCCCTGTTCAGCGCTGCTGCGAGCGACACCATGAGCCTCGCCAAGCACAACAAACCGCCCATAGCCACTGCTGTAGGAAATGGAGTCATGTAGGAACGGAGAGAAGAGTCGAGCGGGGCGAGTATTTGCGCTGATGATACACCTAGGTATCTTTTAGGTGTAGAGATGCATGTGCATGCATTTCAGACATACGGGGACTTCAATTAGCCACGATCTGCAGCATTTGTTCACTCGCTGCTTGATAACTTCTCACATAACTATTGTGTATATTTCAACCATGAGTACAATGCTACAACAAATTCCGTTGATAAAGGCTTTGAGTCACATGAGCAAGTCATAACTTCACATACTCATCATGTCTATAAAGTGGAACAAATATGATGTGGCTAAGGCTTTGTCATGTGTAAAGATGAAGTTATCACGTATGTCATTCCTCATGTATCTAGAGAACTCCTATAGAAAAAACACTTTTTTATAGCACGTAGTGGACACTATCTTGCCAACACATACCATATAATCCAACAAAACTGATAACTAAGCGTCGAAGTTGACTAGGTGCTATGTCATCTCTAGCTCATCCGTTTTTGGCGAAATCCGAGATTTGAACAGATATACATGAGCTCTCACTTGTATAAATAGGCCCCAAATCAATAGCTAATCCACCACCCATATCATTGATAGCAATAAAAAACTTGCAATGTGAAACGCACTAGCACCATCTTAGAAACAATGGCTGCCAAGATATTTGCCCTCCTTGCACTCCTTGCTCTTTCGGTCAGCGCTACAACTGCGTTCATCATTCCACAGTGCTCACCAGTTACTGCTGTGGGCTATGAACACCCAGTTCTGCGGGCCTATAGGCTACAATAGGTGCTCGTGGCGAGCATCTTACAACAACCAATTGCCCAATTGCAACAGCAATCCTTGGCTCACCTACTAGTACAGACAATCGTAGCGCAACTGCAACAGCAGCAGTTCCTGCCAGCGCTTAGTCAACTAGCTGTGGCAAACCCTGCCGCCTACTTGCAGCTGCAACAGCTGCTTCCTACAAACTCACTGGCTGTGGCGAATGCCATTGAATACCTGCAACAACAACAATTACAACAGTTCCTGCCAGCGCTCAGGCAACTTGCCGTGGCGAACCCTGCCGTCTACTTGCAACAGCAACAGCTGCTTCCGTTCAACCAACTAGCTGTGTCGAACCCCGCTGCATACCTACAACAGCAGCAGCCGTTTCTGAATACCCAGTCGGCTGTTGCAACCGCCGCTGCCTACCACCAGCAACAACAGCAGCTCCCAGTTAACCCATTGGCACTGGCTAACCCGTTGGCTGCCGCCTTCCTGCAGCACCAACAATTGCTGCCATTCAACCAGATGTCTTTTATTAACCCTGCCTTGTCGTGGCAGCAACGCAACGTTGGAGGTGCCATCTTCTAGAATACAAATGAGTTGTACTTGATAACAATGTTCTTGTGTCGGCGTGTGCAACTTCCCAGAAATAATCAATACATTGATTGACATTTATCCGAGTCTATTCCATAATTTTTTTCTCTGTATAATCAATTGAAAAATATCAAATCATAACTACAGCCACGTGCTTGATTAATACGTAGAGAATACCACATTACATCATCAATATCAAGATGTGCCAGCCTGACCTCCTGAATGTTCTCATTTGGCTGTGTGCTTGGGTGTTTGTGAAATAGATGCGACTATACGTGCGTGTAGTTGAGTACTTGCATCTATGGTATGTTGTTTTAATAAAGTCATGGGCACATATGCTTTGACCATTGTCTTTCAAGTCTGGTGCACGTATACAAAGGAAAACATAATAGAAGTTCATGAGTAAACGTATATGTGCATGAAAAGTTGGTATGCAAACACTACTACAGGAATCAATTTGCGCAGCGTGGCCAAAATGGGCTCTGTGGCTGGCACCTCTTTTGCCCACCATGGTTAACCGGTGGCCGGCCAGCGAGGCCAGCCACCGAGGCCACCGAGCCACCTTACTTGCCCGCCGTAGGAAATCATTATTTACCGCGGCGGACGGTATGAATCGCCCGCCGCGGTTAATACGATTTACCATGGCAGGCTCTTTAAACTGCCCGCCGTAGTAAAAGAGTTGATTTACTGAGGCGGGCGCTTTATCTTGCCCGCTGCGGTAAAGCCTGTACAAATACATAGCACCACCCCTTCATCTTCTCCATGGGTCTTCCTCTCTCAAACTCATGGGGGGAGGCTTTGCCCTAAAATTTGAGGAAACTTTTGATTTGAGTTGAAGGGCTTGGATTTGAGGGAGGAGGACATCATAAGAGGTTCATAAAGGCTCTCCTTCTCTCCTTCCATCCTCTCTCTCTATTTCCATCACCTAGAGTTCTCTCTAGATCTAGATCAAGATCTAGATCAATTTTAATGGAAAAAATGATGTCATGTATTTCTTTAACTTTAGATTCATCATAGATGCTTGCTTCATCTTTCACATCGTCATTTCCTCTCTTTTTATGATTTTGGACGTAAAAATCATCAATTCTCCTAATTCTTCTTTATTTAATGTTGATTGTGACGGATAATGTTCGCAGGTATGATGGATAGGTCAGAATGGATGTACCGGATCGATAGAGTGAATGATCCGCGGTACCTCTTTGAATTAAGGAAGTTTATTGCTGCTGGTACAGCTCACCGTGAGAGACTAAAGCGGATGACAACCATATGTCCATGTTCTCGTTGCAAGAACCTGAAAGCCCACTGAGACAGCGAGGTGCAAACTCATTTGATCATGTATGGTTTCGTCGAGGGCTACACAGTCTGGACATTTCACGGCGAAAGAGTTGGTGCGAGTGGTGGTGCATCTGGAGTGAGCTCTTCGACGCCAACGACGACAGCACCATCGGTGAATAAAGATCCTTTAGGAGCACCCGGCTCCTCATCATCTTTAGTAGTAGCTGTGCCAGCCGACAGTGACAACAGTTGTCATGATTACATCACGGTGGATGATCTAATGCAAGACATGGCCGACGAAGCCGACGACGGTGGGGATGGTCAGGATACTGTGAGCCAACCCGAGGATGTGTAGCTTGTAGAATATCTAGTCAAACACTTCGATGAAGACGACGTTGTGTTGGGTTGCCCAAAGTGGTTGGAGAATTTCAGAGAGTTGAAGCAGGCGGCAGTTGATCCTCTCTATAAGGACGGCGGCGATTGTCCGAAGGAGTGCACGGTGCTCCGTTTTAACCTCCATATGTGGATGTTGAAGGCTCGTCGTGGTTGGTATGACACTAGCTTCAATGAGTTGTTAAGCTACCTTGCCACCACGTACCCAACGGCTAACAAGGTGCCCGCCAATACTTATCGGGCCAAGAAGCTGATCCGGCCAGTGGCGATGAAGCTTAGAAAGTTTGATGCATGCCCTAACCACTTCATCCTGTATCAGGGCAATGAGTATGAGAATTTGATGAGTTTTTCACACTATGGCTTTAGTCGGTACAAGAAAAATGCTGGTTGTCGCGTGGATGCAGAAGACGAGGGAGGCTTGCGGGGTGGTCGGAAGAAGAACAAGAAGGGGGCAAAGAAGAGCAGTGCGGCCAAACAGATCTCAGTCAGTAGGACGATGAAGAAGAGGGTTACACACACAGGAAAAATCCAACACTGTCGGTGTGGTACGTACCCGTGACCGATCGCCTGTGTGCAATATTCGGGAACCCGGACGATGCCAAGCTCATGTCCTGGCATGCATCAGCTGACCACCTAAAAGACGATGGCAAGCTATGGAACCCATCCGATGGCAAGCAGTGGAAGGATTTCGACGAGGCCTACCCGGAGTTTGCCAAGGAGCCCAGGCATGTTAGGTTCACGCTGAGTACCGACGGGATGAACCCGTTCGGTGAGCTTAGCAGCTCGCACAACACTTGGCCTGTCGTGCTCACCATGTACAACCTACCTCCCCATCTATGTCAGAAGCGTAGGTACCTTATGTTGACCATGCTTATCTCTGGACCGAAGCAGCCCGACAATGATATAGATGTGTTCCTGGAGCCGTTCATGGAGGAAATGAAGATACTATTTGATGTTGGGGTCCAGATGGTGGATGCATCCCGTAAGGAGAAGTTCACACTAAAAGCAATCATCTTTGTCACCATCACCGATTACCCCGGTCTCTTCTCACTGTTGGGGCAGATCAAAGGGAAGACCGCCTGCATAATTTGCATCAACGGGACCTGCTACACTTACCTTAAGGGATCCAATAAGATGGTGTACACGAGGCACAGATGGTTCCTCGCCAAAAATCACAGGTATAGAAGAAGTATTATGAACAAATACTTTGACAATCAGGACGAGCTGCAGCGTGATCAACCGACGTAGACTAGTTGGGGGACAAAGGTGTATGAGATGGTCAAGGACATGGATCAGGTGGAGTTTGGAAAGAAGAAGAAGCCGCCTGAAGAGGGGACCAAGCAGACAATGAAGTGAAAGTGGGACCAGACGGAGGAAGTCCCCGCCGCCATTCCTTTCAAGAAGAAGTCAATTTTCTTCAAGTACTTGTCGTATTGGAAAACACTGAATACACCCCATGCCATCGACTGCATGCACCTGGAGAAAAATGTCTTCGAAAGCACGATCGGTGTCCTGCTGGACATCAAGGGCAAGACAAAGGATGGTATCAAGTCACGGATGGATCTTGTCAATCTGGGCATCAGGCCAGACCTTCACCCGGGACCGCCTCAGCAGAACGGTAAAGTCGATATCCCAGGTGCGGCCTGCAACCTAACGCAAGATGAGAGGACGGCTTTTCTTAAGTTGCTTAGGGGTATCAAGGTGCCGACTGGTTTCTCTTCCAACATCAAGAGCCTGGTCTCCATGAAAGACCTCATAATGACCGGCTACAACTCACACGACTGCCACGTCATGATGACGGTGTTCCTACCAATTGCGATTAGGGCTATCTATCTAGAGTACATGAAGATGGTCATCACACGGATGCCATACTTCTTTAACCGCATCACCCAGAAGGTCATTGATAAGGATGAGCTGCCTGCCCTGAAGGAGTTCATCGCGGAGACCCTTTTCCAGCTCGAGATGTGTTTTCCACCATCTTACTTTGATATTATGCCACACCTAATGATGCATATGGTCGATCAGATCCATCAACTGGGCCCTATGTACCTACACCAGATGTGGACGTACGAGCGGTTCATGTCCACCCTCAACAGATACGTCCATAACCGCGCTTACCCAGAGGGCTCTATGATCGAGGCATACACAACGAAGGAGGCCGTGAACTGGTGTATGAGGTACATAAGAGATGGGAGGGTGATTGGGCTGCTTGTCCATCACCATGAAGGCAAAACCTCAGGGATGGGGTGCACAGGCCGAAAAGTACGCACCGATGTGGCAAACCAAACGGTGCAAGAAGCTCATTATAGCATCCTTCATCAGTTAGTGAGCATGGAGAAATACATTGAAAAGCACCTAGAAGAGATCCGCGCCGCTAATGACGGACAGCGCACGAAGGCATGGGTCTAGAACCATCACAAGAGCAATTTCATAGAGTGGCTCAAAGAGCTACACATACCCCTTGAAGGATGCCCTGATGAAGATACAGAGACCGTTAAGACGCTTGTGTTAGGCCCATCCAGCCAAATCACCACGTGGCAAGGGTATGACATCTAGGGCTACAGGTTCCACACGAAAGACAAGGACAAGAAGAGCTCAGCACAGAACTGCGGTGTTCGATACGAGGGCGAAGAAGAGTCCACGGGCTAGAGGAGGCAATACTATGGGCAAGTCGAAGAAATATGGGAACTTGACTACGGCCAAAACCTACGCATAACCGTCTTTCGTTGCCAGTGGGTCAAACCGAATGCGGTTGCAGTGGACAGTTATGGGCTAACCACCGTGGACCTCAAAAGTATCGGCTACAAAGATGACCCATGGGTACTAGCAACCAATGTCGCGCAAGTGGCCTACTATATATATGCAGAGGACCCAAAAAGGCATGTGGTTGTGTCCGGAAAGCAGCGGATTGTGGGAGCTGATGGGGTGTAGAGTCCCGAACAATACAACAACTACGCAGAGCTGGAGCTTTTTACCGATCATCCAAAGAAGATCAAGGCCGTTGAGAACCGATTCAACAAGTCCAGGATGATGTCGTGGGCCCACCCCGACGGTGAGAAGAGGACGATGAAAGCACCTGCACCAAAATGATATATGTATCCCAGAGACATATATGTAATAATATAGCTCGATCTATTGAAGACAAGTTTTGTAACTTATTATTAATATCATGGAACCATACTACTCTACTAGTACTACTGAATCTACTACTACTACTATACAATACTACTCTACTAGTACTACTCAACCTACTACTACTATCTATTGTACTAATACTACTCTCTACTACTCACATGTACTCTACTACTACACAGCACTACTCTACTACTACTACTACACAGCAAATGCAAAATGCAAAAATAAGTTTTAGATTGATAATAAATATCAGTGTTAGATTGCAAATGCAAAAATATTAACCGTGGCGGGCACGTAACAGCCCCCGCCGTGGTTAATAGATTAATCGCGGCGGGCAGTCTAAGGTGCCCGCTGTAGTAAACATTTACTGCGGTGGGCGTCTTATATTGCCCGTCGCGGTTAATCCGTGGCTATATATGTGCCCGTGCCCATGCCTAAAGTTTCTAAGTCTTTCGCGCCTATCCTCCTCCCCCCGTGCCCGTGCCCGCCGCCGAGCTCCTCCGCGGTGACCCCTGCCGCCATCCTCCTCCCCCGTGCCGGTGCCCCACCCCTGTCCTCCTCTCCCCAGAACCCTTGCTCCAGCCGCCGAGCTCCTCCGCGCTGGGCCCCATCCCCGAAACCCTAGCGCCAGCCATCGAGCTCCTCCGTGGCCACCGCACGCGCCCCCCGCCCCCGTCCTCCTCCCCGGTCACCGTCCACACGCCGGGCCCCGTCCTCGGATCCCGGAGCCATAGCTCCAGCCGCCGACACCGAGGGCCGCCGCCCTCGCCCCCACTAACCTTGGTCGACCACACCGACGCCAAGGGCCACCGCCTCCGTCCGCGCGCCGGAACCCTAGCACCGTGCTCGCTCCTTTCTTCCCCGGCTAAGCATAAGAACCGCATCAAAATCAGACGCAACTTTCTGGTAAGTATTTGAAAGGTTTAATTGTGCTTTCCGTTCATATGTGTTCTAATGCCTGTGTTGTAATGCTTGCGTATCGATCATGCAGTGTGCCAAACAACCGGTAGGATCACAAACCTGTGGCTTCTACGCCTGTGAGTTCCTGAGGGTGTGCAAGCAGTACAGCAGCAGTTGGAAGGTGCTCAAGAATGGATTGAACTGGTCGAGAGATGTGCAGAGCACCCAACACAGCTTCAAGCAGATAAAGGCGGACATATGTAAGTTTGTCTTAGACAAATGCGTGCTTGAAGGGGGCACGTTCTTCAATGAGAACAACCCGCTAGCGATTTTACCGGAGTACGAGAGGCTGAGGAAATGGCCCACGATGATGCGTCCGTAGGATTACACCTTAGCGCATGTATAACGACTTTAATATGTAAATGTAATGAATTAACGATGACAAGAACGACTAAGTGAATGTATATATATGTATATTATCTCATGTGTAATGCCTGCATACTTTTTAAGTTTAATCTGTGAAATCTGGATGTGATTTGAATTTGAATTTATATGCCTGCTGTATTTTTTTTAATTCAGGAAATAATTTACCGAGGCGGGCAAATAATAAAGCCCGCCACGGCTAATGAACATAACCGCGGCGGGCCACAAAAGTTGTCCACCGTGGTAAAATAATTTACCGTAGCGGGCGATGTAACGTGCCCGCCGTGATAAAAGTATATTTACTGCAGCGGGCACGTTACACCGCTCGCCGCGGTAAATCGGTTAACCGCAGCGGGCAAAGCTGCCCGCCACGGTTAAGCCACGATTTACCGTGGCCTCTAGGCCACGGCGGACGGCTTTGCCCGCCGCGGGAAACCAAAAACGCCCGCCTCCAGTAAAGTTTGTGTAGTAGTGAAAGTCACACCTCTTAATTATTTTTTCTAGTAAATATTTGGTGCGTGTGTTTTTATCTTGGAGAAAAATTGTGCAAGGCACCATAATATTGTAGAAAAATAAGGAAATAATTGGAGCCCATGAACTTGACAAGGCCAAGGGCATTAAATCAACTGGACCCTATCAGTAACAATTTTGAAGTACATAACAACAAAGTACAAAACTCGTTGCCAAAAAAAATTATGATGAATGTGAAGTTTAATTACCCACGAATATGTTAGAGCAAATTTTAAAGAGGGGCACCAAACTTGTGTCAAATTGGCTGCTCAAAACGGTAGCTCACTTTTCTGCTAGGTAGCATTACCAAAGATGGGATCTTTGTTGATGGGCACCGCACCAACTATAATATGATTTTGAGTGGGGCTATCAAAACCCAAAAGTAACGTCCCCAGATTAAAGTACTAAACGTCCACGGCCTTCCTACTGTTCTGTAGAGAGAGAACCCACCTGGAGTGCCATTCTGACACCCAGCCTAGTCCAATGGATTGTAGTTTTCATCTATGTCTAGAATGTGAAAAAGTTCATGTTCTAAAATCTTAAAACTAAACAAATCCAGAAGTTTATTACTGACACGACGGTTTACTAGGGGTAGCTCATAGCACTAGAACCAATGTAACCTTAACTCACATGTTATACAAAACTAGAGCAGATATATTATCATATCTATTTGAGCACCCATAAAGAAAATTATTATAGAATCATGAAATACATTCCTTTGTAAATGAATAAGGAATAGTAAATGAAGCCATGAAGATTTTGTTGGTCTCGCTCTGATTATGTGTCAACATAAGTTATTATTTTTAAATGTTTTTAGCCATATTGGATTTCCTTAGCCTAAAATTAGTGTCAGTCCTAGAGATTAAGGTTATTATCCGAATGTTCCTGAGATTCTTTTGGACAAGATTCAGGTCGTGTTTCAGAAAATCCAAACTATCTTTGATTCGAATCCACGAAATTAATATATGTGTACCTATGTGCTCACTATTCTAGTGAAAACGAATATGATGGAGTGTGTTGTCATGGAACTTCAAGCCTGGATGTTGTAGTTTTTCGCCAAAAAAATCAACGCAAGCCCCATCTTAGTCTTCTTTATCTTGAGTTTTTGCAGCACAGCTGAGCAAGGTTTATGTTAATGATCATGTTGTTTTTTTTCTTGAATGGATCTATGCCTTTGAGCCCAAACGACTTTTGTTTCGAACAGCTAGGAGGTTGGCCATGATCCTCTTCATCTGTGTATTGAAGGGCAGATTCATATCATAGATGGTGGAAGGAACAAAAGTGGCATCAAACTTATCATTCTCCTTTATATGCCTGTGTATTGCATGGAGGCCATGAATTTTTGCCTACACAGATATTAAATATATTTATTCGGAACCCTAAATTATTTCTAAATCTGAGGCTTTTTTCACTTCTCTAATTAACCCTCATCCCCAACACATGAATCCTCTATAAGACGTTAGACAACAGCATCGCTAGGCAGAGTAGTGGTCATAGCATATAGACACACTGCAAAATCATAGTGCACGCAAAAAATATTCTCTAATTATAATTCCTGGGAAACCAAGCGTGCTTGTTTAGCTGACATATTCATCTTCATGCATGTATACCTTTGATGTAAAATCAACTTTTGGTAATGAAAGAGCAGAGCAGAGCACGGGCACCACTGGGCCGGTCTTCACCGCTGCGCGCACGCGTGTGCGAATGTGGTCTGTAAGGACCTGCGCAATGCGCCTGGCTGGACTCTCGACGTCTTGGTCACAGGAGCTCCCATCGGAATGGCACCCTGCGGGAGGTCACCAGAGCTACCAGTGGCATTTCACCTGGCGGCGGTGCAAAGGATGGCCCGTCTCGACCGGTGTTCGGCGCGGTGCTTGTGGCCCTGTTCAGTGCTGCTGCGAGCGACACCGTGAGCCTCGCCAAGCACAACAAACTGCCCATGGCCACTGCTGTAATAAATGGAGTCATGTAGGAATGGAGAGAAGAGTCGAGCGGGACGAGTATTTGCGCTGACGATACACCTAGGTATCTTTTAGGTGTAGAGATGCATGTGCATGCATTTTAGACATACGGGGACTTCAATTAGCCACGATCTGCAGCATTTGTTCACTCGCTGCTTGATAACTTCTCACATAACTATTGTGTATATTTCAACCATGAGAACAATGCTACAACAAATTCCGTTGATAAAGGCTTTGAGTCACATGAGCAAGTCATAACTTCACATACTCATCATGTCTATAAAGTGGAACAAATATGATGTGGCGAAGGCTTTGTCATGTGTAAAGATGAAGTTATCACGTATGTCATTCCTCAAGTATCTAGAGAACTCCTATAGAAAAAAACACTTTTTTATAGCACGTAGTGGAAACTATCTTGCCAACACATACCATATAATCCAACAAAACTGATAACTAAGCGTCGAAGTTGACTAGGTGCCATGTCATCTCTAGCTCATCCGTTTTTTTGGCGAAATCCGAGATCTGAACAGATATACATGAGCTCTCACTTCTATAAATAGGCCCCAAATCAAAAGCTAATCCACCACCCATATCATTGATAGCAATCAAAAACTTGCCAAGTGAAACGCACTAGCAACATCTTAGAAACAATGGCTGCCAAGATATTTGCCCTCTTTGCACTCCTTGCTCTTTCGGTCAGCGCTACAACTGCGTTCATCATTCCACAGTGCTCACCAGTTACTGCTGCGGGCTATGAACACCCAGTTCTGCGGGGCCTATAGGCTACAACAGGTGCTCACAGCGAGAATCTTACAACAACCAATTGCCCAATTGCAACAGCAATCCTCGGCTCACCTACTAGTACAGACCATCGTAGCGCAACTGCAACAGCAGCAGTTCCTGCCAGCGCTTAGTCAAGTAGATGTGGCAAACCCTGCCGCCTACTTGCAGCTGCAACAGCTGCTTCCTACAAACCCACTGGCTGCGGCGAATGCCATTGAATACCTGCAACAACAACAGTTACAAAAGTTCCTACCAGCGCTCAGGCAACTAGCCATGGCGAACCCTGCCGCCTACTTGCAGCAGCAACAACTGCTTGCATTCAACCAACTAGCCGTGGCGGACACCGCTGCATACCTGCAACAGCAGCAGCCGCTTCCGATTACCCAGTCGGCTGTTGCAACAGCCGCTTCCTACCACCAGCAACAGCAGCAGCTCCCTGTTAACCCATTGGCACTGGCTAACCCATTGGCTGCCGCCTTCCTGCAGCAGCAACAATTGCTGCCATGCAACCAGATGTCTTTGATTAACCCTGCCTTGTCGTGGCAGCAACCCAACGTTGGAGGTGCCATCTTCTAGAATACAAATGAGTTGTACTTGATAACAATGTTCTTGTGTCGGCGTGTGCAACTTCCCAGAAATAATCAATACATTGATTGAGATTTATCTGAGTCTATTCCTTAATTTTTTCTCTGTATAATTAATTGAAAAATATCAAATCATAACTACAGCCACGTGCTTGATTAATACGTAGAGAATACAACATTACATCGTCAATATCAAGATTTGCCAGCCTGACCTCCTGAATGTTCTCATTTGGCTGTGTGCGTGGGTGTTTGTGAAATAGATGCGACTGTACGTGCGTGTAGTTGAGTACTTGCATCTATGGTATGTTGTTTTAAGAAAGTCATGGGCACATATGCTTTGACCATTGTCTTTCAAATCAGGTGCACGTATACAAAGGAAAACATAATAGAAGTTCATGAGTAAACGTATATGTGCATGAAAAGTTGGTATGCAAAGTCACACCTCTTAATTATTTTTTCTAGTAAATATTTGGTGCGTGTGTTTTTATCTTGGAGCAAAATTGTGCAAGACACCATAATATTGTAGAAAAATAAGGAAATAATTGGAGCCCATGAACTTGACAAGGCCAAGGGCATTAAATCAACTGGACCCTATCAGTAACAATTTTGAAGTACATAACAACAAAGTATAAAACTCGTCGCCAAAAAAAATTATGATGAACGTGAAGTTTAATTACCCACGAATATGTTAGAGCAAATTTTAAAGAGGGACACCAAACTTGCGTCAAATTGGCTGCTCAAAACGGTAGCTCACTTTTCTCCTAGGTAGCATTACCAAAGATGGGATCTTTGTTGATGGGCACCGCACCAACTATAATATGATTTAGAGTGGGGCTATCAAAACCCAAAAGTAACATCCCCAGATTAAAGTACTAAACGTCCACCGCCATCCTACTGTTCTGTAGAGAGAGAACCCACCTGGAGTGCCATTCTGACACCCAGCCTAGTCCGATGGATTGTAGTTTTCATCTATGTGTAGAATGTGAAAAAGTTCATGTTCTAAAATCTTAAAACTAAACAAATCCAGCAGTTTATTACTGACACGGCGGTTTTACTGGGGTAGCTCATAGCACTAGAGCCAATGTAACCTAACTCACATGTTATATAAAACTAGAACATATATATTATCTATCTATTTGAGCACCCATAAAGAAAATTATTATAGAATCATGAAATACATTCCTTTGTAAATGAACAAGGAATAGTAAATGAAGCCATTAAGATTTTGTTGGTCTCGCTCTGATTATGTGTCAACATAAGTTATTATTTTTAAATGTTTTTAGCCATATTGGATTTGCTTAGCCTAAAATTAATGTCAGTCCTAGAGATTAAGGTTATTATCCAAATGTTCCCGACATTCTTTTGGACAAGATTCAGGTCGTGTGTAAGGAAATCCGAAATATATTTGATTCGAATCCACGAAATTAATATATGTGTACCTATGTGCTCACTATTCTAGTGAAAACGAATATGATGGAGTGTGTTGTCATGGAACTTCAAGCCTGGATGTTGTAGTTTTTTTGCCTAAAAATCAACGCAAGCCCCATCTTAGTCTTCTTTATCTTGAGTTTTTGCAGCACAGCTGAGCAAGGTTTATGTTAATGATTATGTTGTTTTTTTCTTGAATGGATCTATGCCTTTGAGCCCAAACGACTTTTGTTTTGAACAGCTAGGCGGTTGGCCATGATCCTCTTCATCTGTATATTGAAGGGCAGATTCATATCATAGATGGTGGAAGGAACAAAAGTGGCATCAAACTTATCATTCTCCTTACTATATGGAAAAAATTTAAGCATGAGTTTAGTGAAAATTAGATGTACTTCTATTTGAATCAAGAGGTAGAGTTCAACATATAGCCCCTCCGCTCCAGTTTATTAGCTCCTACAGTCATACGGTGACATCTTTGAGGAGCCCCGTGGTTTACCACCACCACGCCGCCACGACCACAGGATCCATCACCTGCCGAACTCTCCACCGGTGGCGGTGCACCTGTATCGGTACCCATAGCTCCTCAAAGACGAAATCGAATGGCAGTGCGAGGACATGCTCGACAAAGGGATCATTCGGGAGTCGACTTCACCATTTTCCTCCCCGGTGCTCCTGGTCCGCAAGCAGGATGATAGTTTGTGCTTCTGCGTCAACTACCGCGCTCTCAACGACGCCACCGAGGACAAGTTCCCGATCCCAGTGGTGGATGAACTCCTGGAGGAGCTAAGGGGTGCCCGCTTCTTCACCAAGATTGATTTGCGCAGCGGGTACCATCAGGTGCGCATGCACCCGGATGACATCGCCAAGACCGCCTTCCGGACGCACCAGGGGCACTTTGAGTTCCTCGTCTTGCCCTTCGGCCTCACCAACGCGCCAATGACTTTTCAGGCGCTCATGAATGATGTGCTGAAGCCATTCATCCGCCGCTTTGTTTTGGTTTTTTTTATGATATCTTAGTCTACAGCCCCTCATGGGCTGAACATTTACAGCATGTCAAAGCGGTGTTGCAGCTCATGCGCGATCATCGTCTCTTCGCCAAACGATCCAAGTGCTACTTCAATGAACTGTCCGTGGCCTACCTCGGCCACATCATCTCCGCCGAGGGAGTCACCATGGATGCTGAGAAGGTCGCAGCAGTGGAAGCTTGGCCACGCCCGCGTACTACACGTGCCCTGCGAGGGTTCCTCGGCCTCACTGGGTATTACTGGAAATTCATCGCTGGGTACGATGGCGTGGCAGCACCTCTCACTGCCCTCCTCAAGCGGGAGGCATTCACTTGGTCGGCCGATGCGGAAGCTACCTTCGTCGCTCTCAAGGCGGCGCTAGTCACCGTGCCTTTGCTTCAGCTGCCGGACTTCACCAAGCATTTTGTCGTCGACTGCTATGCGTCCGGCGCTGGGTTTGGCACTGTGCTGCACCAAGGCGACGGCGCCATCGCCTTCTTCAGCCGACCGGTCGCTCCTCACCATGCCAAGCTCCCAGCATATGAACGTGAGCTGATTGGGCTGGTCAAGGCTGTCTGTCATTGGCGACCTTATCTCTAGGGTCGTGCGTTCACCATCCGAATCGACCACTGGAGTCTCAAGTTCCTCCTCGACCAGCGCCTGACGAACATCCCGCAGCACACGTGGGTCTCCAAGCTGTTCGGCTACTACCTCACAGTTGAGTACCGCGCTGGCAAGTTCAACACCGTCGCCGACGCGCTGTCTCGCCGTGATGCGGAGGCTGCAGTCTTGGCCCTGTCCTGAGCCCCTCTTCACCGACTATGACACCCTACGTGCTGAGCTACACGAGGATGCAATGGCTCAGGAGCTGTACCGTTAGCTTGCTTGCGGGCACGGCTCCTGCAGGGTGGCAGCTTGTTGACGGCCTGCTGCTCTACAACAGCCGTGTCTTCATCCTGGAGGGCTCCAGCTTGTGGCCACAGTTGCTCCGTGATGCTCATGAGGGTGCCCAGAAGACTCTTCACCGACTATGAGCTTCGTTCTACAACACCCGCCTCCACCGCCTTGTCAGGGAACTTTGTACGTGGCTAGCGCTGTCTGCCAGCGGAACAAGACGGAACATCTCCACCTGGTCAGGCCTTCTTCAGCCCTTGCCTGTGCCGACCCATGTCTGGAGTGACATCGCCATGGATTTTGTGGAGGGATTTCCAGCGAGTCGGCGGGAAGTTAGTCATCTTGACCGTCATCGACCACTTCTCCAATATGGCTCATTTTGTGGCCTTGAGCCACCCCTACTCCGCACAGTCCATGGCCTAGGCGTTCTTCGATAACATCGTCCGGCTCCATGGCTTTCCGTGTTCGATTATCAGTGATCGTGACACGGTCTTCACCAGCCACTTCTAGGAAGAATTGTTCAAGCTGGCTGGGGTGAAGCTCCTGCGCAGCTTGGCCTTCCATCCTCAGACGGACGGTCAATCTGAGGTAACTAACCGCATCATTGTCATGTATCTGCGGTGCCTCGCTGGTGATCGGCCCTGTTGTGGCTGCAGTGGCTTCCTTGGGTAGAATTTTGCTTCAACACTTCATACCAATCTGCCCTTCGGACTACACCGTTTGAGGTCGTCTATGGCAGACCACCTCCGGCGCTGATGTCTTACACGCCGGGTGTGGTCCGTGTGGCTGCTGTTGATCGCCAGCTCCACGACCGTGATATCTTCCTGGCGAGCGTCTCATCTTGGCTCAGGACACCATGAGGGAGCACCAGAACCAGAAAACGTCACCATGTGGAGTTTGCTATTGGTGAATGGGTGCTGCTACGCTTGCAGCAGCGCACAACGGTGGGCATCACGGCTGCCTCCCCCTCCAAGCTTGGGCCACGCTACTTTGGCCCTTATCAAGTCATCGAGCGGCTTGGCATGGTCGCTTATCGTCTGTAGCTCCCTCCAAAGGTGCGCATACATGATGTCTTTCACGTCGCCTTGCTGAAGAAGTATGAAGGTGATCCGCCTGCTTCAATCATGATGTTACCGGCCATTCTTCGTGGTTGTGTGGTGCCTACTCCTTCTCAGGTGGTTCGAGCTCGTCTGAACCGAGGTCGCTGGGAGCTGTTGGTGCAGTGGGCAGGATGTTCCCCTGCTGATGCCACTTGGGAGCCGATCCCTGATTTCAAGGAGCGCTACCCGGCGTTTCAGCTCGCGGACGAGCTGTTTGTTGGGGAGGAGGGAAATGTTGTGGACTCCTTCATAGGTCGCCACTATAGGCGCAGGATGAGGAGGGCCACGGCCAGCAGTGGCTAAGGCACCATATTTAGGAAATAAGAAATAATTAGGGAATAACTAGGGAGGATTTTTAGGATCTCAACTAGAGTTTGTTAGACAGTGCACCTGGACTATAAATGTTGCACTTAGGAATGTAATCAAAGGGGTATCGAAGGAAATAGAACCTCCCTGGAGCGGGTGGGTTCTTCCTTCGACGGTGTCCACAGGCGTTTCAGCCGTGGCCGCCGCCGACGAACCCTCCGCTCAATTGCCCTGGTATCCCTTGCGTTCCAACTCTCAATCCCACACTACTAGAGAACAGACTTTAGAACGATGTCCCAATTTGGCATTAGCCTCGGCATTTTTTGCCCCCGGGACTAGAGAGGCTTTAGTCCCGGTTAGGTGTCTCCAACCGAGACAAAAGGTCCCTGCCCAACGGCTAAACCGGGACTAAAAGTCCTCCAACCTTTAGTCCCGGTTGGTAATACCAACCCAGACTAAAGGTAGACTCTTTAGTCCCGGTTGG
The DNA here is from genome assembly GCF_019320115.1 of Miscanthus floridulus. Taxonomy (NCBI): domain Eukaryota; kingdom Viridiplantae; phylum Streptophyta; class Magnoliopsida; order Poales; family Poaceae; genus Miscanthus; species Miscanthus floridulus. The sequence continues at coordinate 115,307,502 of NC_089589.1, read as the reverse complement.
TAACACCAACCCGGACTAAAGGACCCTTTAGTCCCGGTTGGTAACAACGAAAGGTCCCTGGATGGGTTAGTTCAAAAGGAAAGCATTCCATCTATTGTTAGGATGTGTTGTATAGGTGGGGTGGTAAGCTACACGCGAGGCAGTGCATGAGGTCTTGGGTTCGAATCTCACGAGGGCGTAGCAGGTGAGAGACATTATTTTTTTTAAAGCTAGGAGGATCTTTAGTCTCGGTTGTGGCTAACTGGAACTAAAGAACAACACCTTTAGCCCCGAATTGCTAGTCCCGGTTGGGAAAACCGGGAGTAAAGCTAGTTCCCAACCGGGACTACATCTCATTTCTGTAGTAGTGCCAGCTGCTCCTCCATTCTCCCCTACGCACTCCTCGACGGCAACGCCGTAACAGATGGGCGCTGCATAGTGATACAAGAGTGAAAGGTACGTCAGATACTACAGTTGTACCTAGATGAGAAGCGAAAAAAAAAGAGTGAAAGGTACGTAGACAACATGTACAGGTGCGGGCCGAGTGGTTTCGTCAGGTCCATCTCCAGCTCCTGCCGCGCCTCTACCCACTCCTCGTCGACGCTTTCCTGCCATTCTTTGGGATCCGAGAAGAGCATGTCCTCGTGGATCATGACGCAGCCATTGTTGTCGATCACGTCGCGGACCCAGGCCCGGAACTCGTCGAACTCGTCGTACGCGATCTGCAGGGAGTGGATGACGCTGCAGAAGGTGTCCTTGGCCTCGGCGAGCTCCTCCTTCGTGTAGTCCTCCAGCGTAGGCACGCGGTAGTCCTCCTTGTCCTGCGACAGCACCCACCGGAGGAACTCCACCGGCATCTCCGCCATCTTTACCATCGTCACGGCGCCTCCGTTGTCTGTAGTCGCACCGGCCATCGTGTCAGCAGCCTCGCACTACTGGCTGCCTCTCCGGCCGCGAGATGCCCAATTGCCGATGCTTCTTGCTTTTGCCACGGGAGAACGTGTACTCAATCTAGCTATGTGGCTGCTGAAACCTAGCTTCCTCTCTTGCGGTTGTAAATCCCGCGGCGTGCATCGTCTGATTATATACTACTGCTACAAGGGAAGGATTTGCATACTCCGAGTCGATCCTCTGATCCGGTTAGAATCCACGGACTCTGCTCTTCCTTTTCGGAATCGGTCGCTAGGCTGGAGCAGCGAGGCGGACACCTCGTTGCTCAAGGATTGGACACGGGACGGGACGGTAGGTAACGTGCTACGTTTTATACTCTCTGTTACATCAGAAACCACTACCAATTTGTAACGGCAATGCTCCTGTCAGGACGAACCGACGTCCGTCTAGACGGACGGACATGCTTTCCGTGCGCCCCCGCGCCATGCTGCCTCGCACTCCCCCCCCCCCCCCAAAAAAAAACTCACGCCTCGCACGGTCACAGGGACCCGCCTTGCACCGCGTGTGATCCCGGGCCTTGCGCCGCGCGCCCCTGCACCTCCCCGACTCGTGCGCGTGCGCCCCTGCACCTCACTCCTCACACGGTCGCTTCAGACCCGCCTCGCGCCGTGTGCGCCACGCGCCTCGTGCCGCACACGCCGCCCGTGCCTCACGCCGTCCGCGCCCACGCCTCACGCCCCCACTCATGCCTCGCACCACTCGCTGCCCGCGCCTCATGCTGCGCTCCCATGTGCTGTGTCAACTAGCCTCCATTGGACGGCAGCAAGTAGATGAGCACACATTGCAGCCGTATGTTTTATGCGTTTCAGATGTATGTTACATTGGTTTCATCTAGATGTTGCAAAAGTAGATCTGGTGTTGCATATGTTGCAATGGATATACACGTATTTTGCAAGTATTTGTTTCAAATGTTTCAGCTATTTCAAACATATGTTGCAAGTGTTTTATCTGGATATTGCATATATTGTAGTGGCTATACATGTATGTTGCAAGTGTATGTTCCAAATGTGTCACCTATCTCACACCTATGTTGCAAGTGTTTCATCTGAATATTGTATATGTTGCATATGTTTTAGACATCTATTGCAAGTGTCTATTCAAAATGTTTCATCTGTTTCAGATGTATGTTGCAAATATGTTTATATGGATGTTATAGTTGCAGACGTATGTTGCAGAAATGCTTTTATGTTGCAACATTAGCAGGCGTAGCAACACGGATTACAAAACATGATAACTTTTAATAACTCATTAAGTATTTATAAATATAATTATTTGCTAAAGTACATCAAAACGGAAAACAATGCCTTTCGTTGTTTTTGAGATGGTACACCTTTTGAAATCATTAAAGGTTGTTTTTGAGACTGGTACACCTCTAGAAATCATTAATTTTTGGTGTTTTCAGCTACCACTAAAGATTCTTTCAGTTATCAAAGGAGGTTGCAAACACCCTTCTAAAAATTAAATTTATAAAGGCGGCCCACAATGTGCTCCCCCACTAAAATTAGGTGCAACATAAAAACATCATAACTTTTCCAAATCAAGCTAGATGAAGAAAAAGCTTCTATCAAAGTTGTAGAGCTTGAAGAGATCTATAACTTTTTAATTGATAACTTTTTGTCCTAAAATTATGTTTAAATTTCTCAAAATTTGAAATTTATGTTTTTTTTTTACTTTTCAAATGACCTCAAATGGGAGAGTCGCCCTAAACTAATAATGTATTTCAAGACGATATCTAAAACTTTTAGTTTATTTTTTTTATATAAAAAGATTGCCTACTAGACTTTATCACAGGTTAGTTTGAGGTGTAGTGGGAGTGTAACTTATCATTTAGGACCCGCGGGTTACTTGTTGGGCACTCTCGAGGCTAAAGAAAGATTTTAGCTTTTTTACCTAATTTGTGAATTCAAGGAAATGGTTTCTACAGACAGATTAGCTTGTTTACTACCTCTTAAAATCCAGGTATAGTACTGGTAAGTTTTGATCCGCATCTAGAAATTAATTTCTATGTGCAACTGGATACCCACCTCTAGATTTTTTAGAGACACTTGATTTGACGCCGCTAGAACTGGTCTACAAAATGATTTTGACTGCCTTAGTAGTGTATTGGTGACCTGTGTAGCTCTCTATCCATGAAGCATATGTGCGAAGAGCCCGATGATGACTTGTGGTGACGCCTCACTTTCTGCATGCGGCGACGACGACCTGATTGTGGTGCTTGAGCGGCGTGCCGGTCACTGCTACAAAAAGGACTTGTAGGAACGTCTCCTTTTTTCAAGGGCAAATGGTTCCTAAACGAGCCACCGCTGCAAATAGATTTGTAGGGGTGGCTGGTGTTATCAGCTGCCCCTACAAATGACCATATTTGTAGGGGTGGCTCTACATTCCAGCCACTCCTACAAATCTGGTTTGTAGGGGCGGCCATACAAATAGATGTAGAATATTAAAAATTAAGTACTAAAATTTGAATTTTTTCAAACGGTCTCGGATGGAGAAATGACCAAAATAAAAGCTGTAGATCTCGAAAAGTTATTGAACTTTGCTGTTTATAACTTTTCCATTGGAAATCATTTACTGTTTGAAAATACTTTTAGAAATTTAATTTTTTAAATTGTCGAAGAACTCTGATTTCTCTTTTTAATCTCTGGCTAAAACTTATAACTAGTTTTTCTCCCTCATACTAACTTCAAATTTGATTATTTTTTCCTATTTTTTTTAAATCATGCTCTATCAATTTGTTGTGTTCTTCCATCTATTATTTTGGTCATCTTTTTATGTGACTGTATTTTATCAATTTGAAATTTGAATTTCAAAAATGACAACTTCAAACGTCTTTTTAAAATATTAAATGATTTTAGCTGAAAAAATTATGAACATAAAAGTTGTAGAACTGATCAAGATCTATCACTTTTATTTTGATCATTTGTTCATCCCACAAAGTTTTAGTAACATTGTTCACAAATCTTATATCTCTCTCCTATAGTTTCATAAACTACAAGAGGGGCATGTAAGATTTGTAATAATGTTAATAACACTATGTCCGATGAACAAATGACCAAAATTAAAGTTGTAGATCTCGAGAAGTTATAGAACTTTATAGTTGACAACTTTTTTATTTGAATTCATTTTCTCAACGAAAACTACGTTTCGATTTCTCAAATTTGAAATCGACCATCTGTAGCAATGGTTTGGTAGGGGCGGCTGGCTAAACCGTTGCTACAAATGGTCTTGAGCAGCCCCTAAAAATCCTGGGTGGCACAGTGGGTGGGCATGTGGTGCCTATACACGAGCATGGTGAGCACGAAGGCGGCGAAGGAGAGTGAGATGAAGGCGGTGGCGATGCCGAAGCCGAGGCCCTAGCTAACGTTGTCCTGGATCCACACGATGAGAAGGCCTGAGACGATGGGGCCGAAGTCGACGCAGAGGTAGAGCCAACTGAAGAAAGATGCCTTGCTCTCCCGGTCCGCCGAGTTGTCATGGTCGAACTGCTCCGCTGCCGAATGGCAGCAGAGAATGTCCGCCGAGAATGACAGCAGAGAATGGCAGCTGAAGAATGACCACAGAGGTAGTGCCGAATGGCCATGTCTAATCCATGATGATGGATGAGTAATACGTACAAGGAGGTAGACGGCGAGAGAGATGAAGATGGGGTTTTAGTTGCCCAAGAAGGAGTCGGCGATGATGGCACCGAAGATGGCCGTGAGGTAGCTGGCGCCGTACCACGTGGTGAGGAGGCACTGGCCAGGTTGCTGCCATGGAGGACGGTCTCCACTGTACACCACCATGTTCGTCGATATGCCATTGAACGCTGTGCTCTTGATAGTGCAATTTTGTTGTCAAGATTTATTTAAAACTTTTTCAAAGTTAGACAAGCCTGATTTTAGACAAAAATAAAGTGAATTGTAATTGTAATCCAGAACAAAGGGAGTGTGTGGCAGTGGCCAAAATAGTAATAAGCATTCCAGTTTTGTATATTCTATACGTGTGCATGCATTTTATACATACTGCGACTTCAATTAGTCACGGTCTAGCAGCATTTGTTCATTCGCTGCGTGATAGCTTCTCACATAACTACTATATATACTTCAGCCACTACTAGATTCAGGTTCTTTGCCGAGTGCCTGAGGCACTCGACAAAGAACACACGGTAAAAAAATTGATTGGCAAAGATCTCTTTGTCGAGTGTCTTTTATCGGGAACTCGGCAAAGGCTTTGCCGAGAGCCCCGGGGGCACTCGGCAAAGAAAAGCGACCGTCATGGCGCCGGCACCGTTGACGGTCGCTTTGCCGAGTGCCAACCCTACAGGCACTCGGCAAAGATTTTTTACTTTTTTTAAAAAAAAAATTATTTGCCGAGTGCCCTTTATCCGGCCCTTGGCAAAGATGTTTTATTTTTTTTCTAAAAATTCTTTGTTGAATGCCCCCTGGCCGACGCTTGGCAATGTTTGAATTTTTTTTAAAAAAAATTATTTGCCGAGTGCCCTCTAGCCGGCACTCGGTAAAGTTTGAATTTTTTTTTGAAAAAAAATTCTTTGCCAAGTACCATGGTCATGACACTCGGCAAAGCTGAAAAAATAATTTTCCGAGCGCCCATTTTTCTAGCTTTGCTGAGTGCTGTGACCATAGCACTCGGCAACGGGGCCCTTTGCCGAGTGCAACACTCTGCAAAGTGACCCAAAATGGTAATTTTTAATTTTTTTTACATTCCATCATGACAAATAAATTCATACAAACATATATCACATATATATCTCATCCATCACATATATATGTCATTCATCACATATATCTCATCCATCACATATATATCTCATCCATCCACACATCCATCCGCACATATCACATCCATCACAATATATATCACATATATAATAATAAGTGCTCAAGTCCATCCAAATAAATCCACAAGTCCATCACAAGTCCATCAAAGTCCACAAGTGCATCACAAGTATATCACAAGTCCATCACCAAGTGAACAACAAATGGAAAAAATACAACGTGCACTCATCTCGGCCACTGCAACTGTGGTGAAGGCGAAGCTCCATCATTCGGAGGTGCATGAGGTGGATTATTCGAACCACCATCAGATGGAGACTGCACAAAGGAGAAAAGATTGCATATGAGACAAGATTATTTGGATAGCTAATCTAGGAAGGTAGAGGCCATACAAGCAAAGCACAAGCGAAAGTAAAAAAACTTTCATACTCACAGGAGTAGCTGCAGCTGCAGGACGCGGAGGCGGAGGTGGAAGCAATAGCCCAGCTGGCATAGAGAAGCCCACACATTGCCCAAGCCCTTGTAGGAACTCCGTAATGTCCGTCAGCCTCTACGCCTAGGCCTGCCACTCGGCCTCTAGCTAGGCCGCCATCCTCTGCTGCCCGGCCTCCAGCTCCTGACGTTGCCTCATTTCTTGTTCCAGCCGGGCCTACAATATTTCACTCCAATGTTTCAATAATGCAAAACTAATTAAGGTGTGTAAAGTTCAATGTATGACGAGTAAAACAGGAATAACCTCGAGTGTGTCGACCCGGTGGTGTGCAGCGGTCGGCCGTGTGCGAATGGCCAGGCTCTCGCTCATGCTCCGTGCTCGGATCTGGGAGAGAGAGGCAGTAGAGGCCGTGTCGATGACGCCATCGCCAAGCCAGAACGGCCCATGCTTCTTGCCTTGCCCTGCCCTCATGACGACATCTCCATCGAAGTCCTGGGTGTTCAGATCGTGGTCTGGCCCATGGAGTGACCTCGCCACCTCAGTGTACTCACTGATGCGGGAGTGGACGCTCGGGTTCGTGTATGCCTTGGGCGGGTCCTCCAGGTTGAAGGAGACGTCAGATGTCGCCTTGCCCTTGTGGGCCATACACCATGCCTGGAAGACCGAGCCAGCCTGGCCACTATGTGATGCCGACTGTGAGAAAGACAGCACGATGATTAGAAATCAGGCAGAACTGAGCGTCACAATAGATAAATGAATTTGCGTACCCATGCTTGTTTGTATCCAGCGAGGCTGCGGCTGCCTTGATGGTGTGCTAGACCATGCATCTGCAAACGACGGTCCCGGGCATCCCTGTGCATCTTGAGGTACTCCTCCGTGAACCACCTCTCCACCATCATCGTCCAACACTCGGGATACGCTTGGCACCACTAGGGAATCATCTACATGTCATCAAGTATTGGACATATAAGAAGATCAAATTAAACCAACTTAATCTCAAAACAAATCAATATTGATGTTCTTCATTTACCTCAAGGTACTGCTCGCGGGTAAGCAGCATCTCTCTTGCGTCTTTCTTGGTTTTCCTCTCTCCAAGCTTCGACCCATAGTAGGTTACGATGGCCTAGATACGCACCTCGTGATGCATGTTGGTGATGAGTTTTTTACAGGCTTTGGTAGTCACCTGCTCTGCCCTGGCCTCAAATCCCTCCTCGCATCTGTAATAAGTCTACATACAAAAGTGATGTATCCATTCATTATTTCAAGAAAAGTCCAATGAATGCGACGTATTGAGCAATGTTGTGCGAGGGAGACTTACCCAAAACTCTGCCTTCACCCGTGCCGCCTTGTTGGGGTACTCCGCATCGGGGGCGATGGCCTAGTGGTCAAACGAGTAGGCCGGCTCCGTCTTCGATGCATACGTGACAATGCCAGGGAAGTGTTGCCTGCACAGAAGACCCAGGATGCCGTTGACTAGTCGTGCGCTACCACCCGACACAACTACCCAGTTCCTGCACAAGTGATTAAGAAAAATTATTAGTTTTTTTCATCACATCATATGAAGTAGTGGTTATAACATATAAAGTTACTTACATTTGCCCTTCAGGTGAATCACAGGGCGTTGGTGAGGAAGCAGAACCTTTGGGAGGCTCGCAGGACCTCGCAAGTAGACGCTTGAAGAGGAGTCGGAGGAAGCGAAACCCATGCTAGCCGCCTCCCACGGTGTGGGAGGAGACTCATCCTCGTGCTGCCCCTCCTTATCCGTCTACCCAACCAGCTCCTCGTCCAACTCATCCACGGGCGCCTCCTCCTCCTCCTACTCCTCCTCACGCGGCGTGGGAGGAGACGGCCCCCTCCTGTGGCTGGCGGTCCTCCTCCTCCTTCTGTCTGATCCCTCCGCCGCCCCCTCCACCTCCTCCTACAGCTGACGTGGTCATTGGTAAATCGAGTTCACAGACCTATGACGGTCGCCCGCCATCTTTATTCAATCACCTGCAATAAAAAAGAAAAACAAGACGTAATTAGAAATAGGTGCAAAAATGAACAAAACGTAATTACAAAAAACATAGTAATACATGTATTAGAAATATATGCAAAAATGAACAAAACATAATTACAAAAAACATAGTATTACATGTATTAGAAATAATATTCATGATTGAGATTAGCTGGATCATAGGTCTCGTCATCACTATCAACATTGTCCAACTCATCAACACTATCCGAAGGAGGAATGTTGTCTCCATTGTCATTGCCTAAATGTAATCGCTCAAGCATTTGTATGTCCTTCAGATTTTGCACCTTGTCTCCAGCGTCCTCGTCATCATCCCTTTCATTGTCTACTTCTATTCCTATCTCTTCGGTTAAGTCTATGTCAAACCTCCCTTGTAGCCCTCTTCTTGATAGAACTCTTCATCATATGTGTTTGGGTTGAAGTTGTAATCTTCATCGTTTGGGATAGGTAGTTTGCCGTGTGGCGATACCTTGTGCACAATAGACCAACCCTTAAGACGCTCGGCGTCTTTGCACGTGTATGACGTATAATAAACATAGACGGCCTGTTGAGCCACAATGTAGACATCTTTTCCAAGATACACGGAATCCTGTCGAATCTCAACTAGCCCAAGCTTAGGGGTCCATCTTATTACTCCTGGAAGAAACCAGTTGCATTTGAATATGACAGGAGTAAGAGGTTTGGAACCATAGAATGATAGTTCGTAGATTTCTTGAATTCTTCCATAATAGTCGAGTCCATCAGTGCCGGGCGTAACAACACCGCTGTTTGTGGTTTTTCGATTGGGCCGACTCTGCTCGTAGCTTGCTGTGTGAAAACAATATCCATTCACGTCATAACCGGTAAATGACTTGACCCTAACGGTACAGCCATTTGCAACCTGTCTCAGCTCATCACTTATAGGCGCATCAGTTTGGGCTTTCTGTTTGAACCAACAAATGAAATCAAGGCTCTCTGGTCCCGCACCCTGTGAAAGAAGGGTATCATTTTCTTGCGGGGTAGGTTGCCTTGATCCATGCCAGGATTGACGAAGAAAATCCCTGTACCAATGAGAAACAAAGGGGTTGGACGAAGAAGCAAGGACATACGGCGAAATGAAACAAGTTTGTTTAGAACTTACCTAATGAATGGCTGCACCTCGACAAGGTTGGTCAACACATATAGCATGATACTGCGCCACTCTTCATTTTTCAATTGCTTAGTGGTCGATGCACTTGTGCTTCCGAGTTGCCCTTGGAAAAGGCTGAGGTTCGATTCATTTACGCCAGCATTGTAACAAGGGGGTGGATTATAAATGCTAGAAAGGTTCTCAGTGTAGTATTTCTCTATGAAGTTCGACACTCCTCCAGAATGTATGCCTCTGCAATGGAAGCCTCGATTTTGGCTTTATTTCTACATTTTTTGCAAAGAGTCTTCAGACATCTCTCAATTAGATAGCACCAACGGTCCTGCATGGGCCCCCCATCCGTGCCTCATACAGGAGGTGCACAATAAAATGCTGCATCGGCAAGAAGAAGCCAGGTGGAAAGATCTTCTCCAACTTACAGAGCAACATGGGTGCCGCTTTTTCCAAGTCATCAATGACGGTCCGAGAGAGCTCCTTGGCACAAAGCTGGCGGAATAAGTAGCTCAACTCTACTAGCACTTGCCAAACATGCTCCAGGACATAGTCTTGAACCATCGCCAGAAGAAGCTGCTCAATCCATATGTGGTAGTCATGACTCTTCATCCCGTTGACTCGTAGAGTGCCTAAGTTCACTCCCCCCCTTTAGATTCGCTACAGACACATCAGGGAACATTAGCATCTGGATCCATTCAAGTACTTCCCTCCTTTGGTCCTTTTTCAAGACAAAATTAGCCTTAGGCCTTCTCCAGGTCTTGCCACGACTAGGAGGCCACATCTCTTGATTTGGTCTATCGCACAATGTTGCCAGGTCCACTCTAGCCTTAGGGTTGTCCTTAGACTTTTCAGTGTCCATGAGTGTTGCCCAAAGTGCCTCGGCGACATTCTTTTCAGTGTGCATTACATCAATGTTATGTGGCAGAAGAAGGTCATTGAAATATGGGAGCCTCGTCATGCCCGAGATATGAGTCCACATATGTTGCTCACCATATCCCACAAAAACCACATTCTTCATTGGGCATGAGAGCATCTATCTGAGCATGAACCTCGACACCAGTCATCATCTGCAGTGCAGGGTTTGTCACTTTGACACCTTTCATAAAGTACTTGATGTCTTGTCTGAATGGATGGTCAATAGGTAGGAATTGACGATGTCTGTCGAACGACGAATACTTGCCACCCTTCTCCAACCAAATGAACCTCACATCTTCCTTGCATAAGGCGTAGAATATCCCATATGCTAGGAAGTCATGCAGGGAGTAGTGGTACCAAACGTGCATTTTGAAGGTTGTCTTTGTAGCTCGATCGTATGTCCATACCCCTTCATTCCAAGCATAGACCAATTCATCAAACATGGGCTCCATGAATACACCCATATTACTCCCTGGGTGTCCAGGAATTATCAACGACAAGAATACGTTATGTCGTTGAAAGGAGACACCCGGGGGGAAGATTAAGGGGGATAACGAAGACGGGCCAACATGTGTATGGGGCAGCCATCATTCCATAAGGATTGAACCCATCTGTTGCCAACGTGACATGTACATTACGAGCCTCATCTGCTTTGTCACGATGTTTGTCATTAAAGCGGATCCAAGATTCACCATCGGATGGATGTACCATCTTGTCAGGATTGTACCGTTTGCCATTTTTGTGCCATGTCATCTGTTTCGCGGATTCCTCGGTCGTGTATAGCCATTGGATCCTCGGTAGGAATGAAAGGTACCATAGGATTTTCACGGGGATCGTAAGTTGCCTCTTCTGGCCATCATCAGAGTCTACCTCTAGGTACCTAGAGGATTTATGCTTTGGACAGAACTTTGCATGCTCGTGTTCTTTCCTTAATAGGACGCACCCCTTCGGATAGGCTTGTATCTGCTCATACGGCATCTTAAGTGCACGAAGGAGTTTCTGTGACTTGTACATCCTCTTTGGCAGAATGTGGCCCTCCGAAAGCAGGGTGCCAATCACGGCCAACATCTTATCGAAGCCTTCTCAACTCAAGTTTAACTCGGACTTCAACCCCATTAAGCGTCCAATGGCATCCAGTTGAGACACCGTTGACCGATCATGAAGGGGTTTCTAGTGCCAAGTGCCATCATGTCGTAGAACGCCTGTACGGCTGCCTCCATCTCCTCCTTCTCACAGTCCCTCATCGAACTGCCCTTGGTGAAAGTCATCTAACATGTCTGCTACCCCGGCATCAGCATCAAAAGCCTCCACCCGTGGTCTCACCACCTCCTCTCTCATACAATGGGCTTCACTATGGTGGACCCATTGGGTGTAGTCCGGCGTAAATCCATTCTTCACAAGATGTTTACCCATTTCCACCTTGTTTACCCTTCTCCTGTTTCCACATTTGCTGCTGGAACACAAAACTAGGCAATGTCCTTTAGCAGCCTTGCCAAATGCACTATTCAAGAAAGCATTGGTCTTGTTCATCCATTCATTGGTGTAATCACTCTGACTTGTCCGGCCCGTGTACATCCACTGACGGTCATCCATCCGCTAACATATGTATCATCGAGCAAAGAAACCATCAATTGCGTCTACATGGTGTTCCTACTGTCTAATAGGTGAGGATAGGTCCTAATCCCACCCGCAGATGCGTAGATGAGGTTAGTCTCGATGCTCTACTCCTATCCGAGACAGAATTTCGACAGCACCTCCCCACTATTCTCCAGATACACGTCTTGCCAAAGAAGAGTGCGTATCCGGAGAACAACAGGGAGGTGATGTCGAAACTCTATCTCGGATAGGAACAGACCATGAAAACTAACCCATCTATGCATTCGTGGGCTATCCAAAAAATGTGGACAATCCAAAACAAATACGGTCATAGATATGCAAAGATCTTCATACCTCCAACTGTATCTCTTTCGAACAGGAGATGCCTAACTGGGTTACGCGATCTACGACCATGATACGGAAAGAGGGGTTATACCTAGGGTGGTGGTGGAGTCAGGCTAGCAGGGCCGTGGCAGGTCGGTGCAGTGGTGAGGCGACGCAGTGCAGGCAGACCCATAGCGGCGAGGAAGACGATCGGGGTCATCGAGATTCTCCGGCTCGGCTACGATGGCTCTTCTCTGCAAAAAAAAGAACAAAATACTATCTCAGTTCAAAATTTTGGCAGAACCTCCCCTGCATGGTGAGGTATCCAAAACCTGCAAAAAAACATACGGCACGATGGCCGACAACCACATATACATATGCATTCAATTCAACATATCATTGCCAAGTCACATTCATCCACCACCACCACCGCCGCCGTCGCCACTCTACTCTTCTACTACTACAACCACCACCACTGCCACTCTACTCTTCTACTACTACAACCACCACCACCACCACTCTACTCTTCTACTACTACAACCACCACCACCACCACCACCACCTATTACTACTACTACCACCACAACCACCTACTGTACTACTACTACCACCACCACAACCACCACCTACTACTACTCTACCGAACTCTACTTCTACTAAAACATACTACCACTGCTACTCTACTACTCACCTATGGTGTCGGGGGCTGGGAGGGCGTCGGGGCGTCGAGGTCGGCCGAGGTGTGCCGGGGACGAGGAGAGGATGGCTGCGGCGGTCGGGGCCGCGCCGAGGACGACTGGTGTCGCGCCGAGAGGGCCGGGGCGGTGCTGCCATGGGCTAGGGCGCGGGCCGCAGTGTTGGAGCGGCGGGTGTGGGGCGGCGGGCGCCGATGGGCCACGGTGTTCGGGGCAGCCGGCGTAGGCGCGCCGGTGTGGGCGGGCCGGCGGGCAAAGGCAGTGGGGGCATGCCAGCAGGGGCGTGCCGCCGTGTGCGGGTGGCGGAGCGGCGGGGGTGCGTCGGCGGGGTGGGGCGGACGGGGCGGGCGAAGGCGGTGGGGGCATGCCGACAGGGGCGTGCCGCCGTGCACGGGCGGGGCGTGCAGTTGGCGGGGCGGGACGATGCGGGGCACATGTGGAGATGTCCTGGTTTGTAAGCATCGTACGTGATAACGTGCACCAAACCTTCTCAAAATTTTATCACATCCTCCACATACGATATCACGATATCTCAACAAGTTTCATGATTTTCGGACTTCGTTTGCATTTTATAGAATTAAAAAACAATTCGTCCGCAAGTTCATGGCCATGTTTCATGAACAAGATGTTCAAAATTTCAGGTCCGTTCCTGGATACGGCCTCACACTACACTCAATACCATGAATATCATTTTTTGAATCATTAAATTCCATTATTCGATGCATGTGCAGTTCAAATTTGCATTTTCTGAAAAAATCAATTAATTGGAATAAATTAACTAAATATAGCAAAAAGGCATAAAAATGTACCAAATTTTAACATGGAGTCTCATGTACTGTAGGAGGACTCGAGAAAAATTTTGGACTTCAAAAGTGGGAAAAAATAGTTTGCCGTTATTCTTTGCCGAGTGTCAGGGTTTGGCACTCGGCAAAGAAGTGGTTTGCCGAGTGCCTACCCACTGGCACTCGGCAAACCTGGATGGCATGCGGCGGCCGTTACCTGACGCCGCTTTTTGCCGAGCGTCAGGGTTTGCCGAGTGCCTGACACTCGGCAAAAAGGGCCTTTGCCGAGTGTCTGGCTTTGCCGAGTGTATATCGTTGCCGAGTGCGCACTCGGCAAAATAGCTCTTTGCCGAGTGCCCGACTTTTAGCCCTCGGCAAAGAAAGTTACACTTGGCAAAGGATCTGTTTCTCGTAGTGAACCATGATGAGTATGATGCTACAACAAAGTCCGTTGATAAAGGCTTTGTGTAATGTCCTGAAAATTTTTTAAAACAAAATTAATAAGTTGACCGAACGGACTAATGAGACAAGCAAATTTTGACTATTTGAACCTGGAGTCATATGGGCGATCGGACACCGCGGTTGTGCAGATCTCGTCGAAACGAATTCATTTGAGTACTAACATGTTTCGTTTGGAGGTTGGATGAATTTAGGAGGAACCGATAAATTTAGACCATTGGATCTAATTTAGGGTTTGGTTTCCTGACCGGTTAATAGGAAAAGGCCCCATTATGCCACCGGCTCTTCCTGACGCTGCTTTGTTCACAGCCGCATTATCCTGTTCCCGCCGCGGCCTCTCGCCTGAGCTCTTCCTTTGTTCGCACAGCTCCTGTCCCTCTGTCTCGTTCAAGCTGCCAACGTTTGAGGAGGTCCCCTTGTCAGGTCGTCTTCCCTCGCTGGAATTAAGGTTTCTGTTGTGGCAGCTGTCTTAAGAAGGACGTAGAGGACAGCAGTTACGTACGTGTACAAGTCAATTTGTAACTGGTAGATCAATTTGGAGTACGCTCTAATTAGGCAGATTGAATCGGCGAATTTCTGGGAATAATCTGTAAATTATCTCAACAGGTGAGTTAAACAAAAGTCACAGCTCTCATTTTTATCTTCCCAACGGTGCTGATTTCATTCAAATCCGATAAGTTATGCCCAAAATAGTGCTGCTTTCTAGCTAGACATATTCTCTGTGCATAAATCTTTTATCTATGTTAGAGGTATTTAGAGTCAGAATTGGTCCTGGATTTCTAAACCAAATTATAGGAAATTTTCTGTAGATATCCGAGATGTATTTATTTGCTGCATTTGGATAATAGAATTGAGAGTTATGGTCTAAACAGCAAGGAACTCAAATTTTACTGGATCTTCTAAAAATATGAGAATTGACATATTAGGGTTCGACTGAGAGGTTTAATTGAGCTTTTTATAAAATAGCTTCGTGATCGATGCGGATTAGTTCCTATGGTAGTTTGCTCCTCGGGTTTGGGAAGCGCTGTTGCCGAGGGTGGCACGCATGCCGGATTCTCGCCAAACTTAAGGCAAGTGCATGACGAACCTATGTATGGGCTTATGCCTCTTGTTTGAGTTTTCAATTGATTCAATTGTTTCATGTGCTATATGATTCAAGTTCCAAGTGTTCTTTTAAATTCAATTCCTGTTTCGGTGGATCCGGATGTGCAATTTGGTTTTTATATTTAAGTTCAAGTTTCATGATTTCTTTTACATTCAATTCTAGTGCTGGTTTATCTGGAGGTGCAATTTGGTTCTTGTGTTCAGGTTCCTGTGAGTAAGTGCTGGCCCCACTTGCTTTGCGTTACCGGTAAATGCTAAGGATTCAAGTTCGTCCGTTTCAGATGGAAACTACTATTTCGAGGATTCAAGTGTTGTCTGTTTCAGATGGAAACTACTGTTCATGGATGTTATGATTTTTCATTCACGGACAACGTTGACTTTCTTCTTTCGGTTCTAATTGTACTTGCCGAGTGTTTTTACTCACCCTTGTGTTTATTTGGTTTTTAGGTACCAAATGACAGCAGCATGCACCTTCATGATACAAGCACCTAGTTTACATATGCTTTGCTTAACTAGAGGTTACTTAATGGTTGGTTTGGATGAGACGATGTTTGCTATTGGGATGGATCCTTTGATACTATTGTTGGTGATTATATCGCCTTTGTAATGTGATTTACGTGTTTTTTATGACCAGAATACTTGGGAAACTCTGCCAAAATTTTAAATGATTTGCAGACATAATAAAATTTAGATGTTGTTTGGTAGCCTCCGGTGGTGTTCCTATCTGGGGCGTTACACTTTGATTCACATGAGCAAGTCATAACTTCACATACTCATCATGTTTATAAAGTGGAACAAATATGATGTGCCTAAGGCTTTGTCATGTGTAAAGATGAAGTTGTCACGTATGTCATTCCTCATGTATCTAGAGAACTCCTATAGAAAAGGACACTTTTTTATAGCACGTAGTGGACACTATCTTGCCAACACATACCATATAATCCAACAAAACTGATAACTAAGCGTCGAAGTTGACTAGGTGCCATGTCATCTCTAGCTCATCCTTTTTTTGGCGAAATCCGAGATCTGAACAGATATACATGAGCTCTCAATTGTATAAATAGGACCCAAATCAATAGCTAATCCACCAACCATATCATTGATAGCAATAAAAAACTTGCCAAGTGAAACGCACTACCAACATCTTAGCAACAATGGCTGCCAAGATATTTGCCCTCCTTGCACTCCTTGCACTTTCGGTCAGCACTACAACTGCGTTCATCATTCCACAGGTACTCACCAGTTACTGCTGCGGGCTATGAACACCCAGTTCTGCGGGCATATAGGCTACAACAGGTGCTCGCGGCGAGCATCTTACAACAACCAATTGCCCAATTGCATACAACAATCCTCGGCTCACCTACTAGTACAGACCATGAACTTGACAAGGACAAGGGCATTAAATCAACTGGACCCTATCAGGTAACAATTTTGAAGTACATAACAACAAAGTATGAAACTCGTCGCCAAAAAAAATTATGATGAACAAGAAGTTTAATTACCCACGAATATGTTAGAGCAAATTTTAAAGAGGGACACCAAACTTGCGTCAAATTGGCTGCTCAAAACGGTAGCTCACTTTTCTGCTAGGTAGCAATACCAAAGATGGGATCTTTGTTGATGGGCACCGCACCGACTATAATATGATTTAGAGTGCGGCTATCAAAACCCAAAAGTAATGTCCCCGGATTGAAGTACTAAACGTCCACCGCCATCCTACTGTTCTGTAGGGAGAGAACCCACCTGGCACCTAGCCTAGTCCAATGGATTGTAGTTTTCATCTACGTGTAGAATGTGAAAAAGTTCATGTTCTAAAATCTTAAAACTAAACAATTCCAGAAGTTTATTACTGACATGACGGTTTACTAGGGGTAGCTCATAACACTAGAACCAATGTAACCTTAACTCACATGTTATATAAAACTAGAACAGATATATTATCATATCTATTTGAGCACCCATAAAGCAAATTATTATAGAATCATGAAATACATTCCTTTGTAAATGAACATGGAATAGTAAATGAAGCCATGAAGATTTTGTTGGTCTCGCTCTGATTATGTGTCAACAGAAGTTATTATTTTTAAATGTTTTTAGCCATATTTTTAAAATTAATGTCCACTCCTAGAGATTAAGGTTATTATCCGAATGTTCCCGAGATTCTTTTGGACAAGGTTCAGGTCGTGTGTAAGGAAATCCGAAATATCTTTGAATCGAATCCACGAAATTAATATATGTCTACCTATGTGCTCACTATTCTAGTGAAAATGAATATGATGGAGCGTGTTGTCATGGAACTTCAAGCCTGGATGTTGTAGTTTTTCGCCTAAAAAATCAACGCAAGCCCCATCTTAGTCTTCTTTATCTTGAGTTTTTGCAGCACAGCTGAGCAAGGTTTATGTTAATGATCATGTTTTTTTCTTGAATGGATCTATGCCTTTGAGCCCAAACGACTTTTGTTTCGAACAGCTAGGAGGTTGGCCATGATCCTCTTCATCTGTATATTGAAGGGCAGATTCATATCATAGATGGTGGAAGGAACAAAAGTGGCATCAAACTTATCATTCTCCTTACTATATGGAAATAATTTAGGCATGAGTTTAGTGAAAATTAGATGTACTTCTATTTGAATCAAGAGGTAGAGTTCAACATATAGCCCCTCCGCTCCAGTTTATTACTTGCTCTAGCTTTTCCTTAAGGTAATCTTACCTAACTTTGACATATTTCTTAGAAAATTTACCAAAAATCTTGAACATCAAGTTTGTTTCATTGAATTCTTCATTGCGTATGCATTGATAGTGCATTTTTGTTGTCAAAATTTATTTAAAACTTTTCAAAGTTAGACAAGCTTGCTTTTACACAAAATAAAGTGAATTGTAATCCAGAACAAAGGGAGTGTGTGGCAGTGGCCAAGATGGTAATAAGCATGCCAATTTTTTTATATTCTGCTAGATATATTCCCGTGCATTGCATGGAGGCCATGAATTTTTGCCTACACAGCTATTAAATATTATTATTAGGAACCCTAAATTATTTCTAAATCTGAGGCTTTTTTCACTTCTCTAATTAACCCTTATCCCCAACACATGAATCCTCTATAAGACGTTAGACAACAGCATCGCCAGGCAGAGTAGTGGTCGTAGCATATAGACACACTGCAAAATCATAGTGCACGCAAAAAATATTCTCTAATTATAATTCCCTGGGAAACCAAGCGTGCTTGTTTAGCTGACATATTCATCTTCATGCATGTATAACTTTGATGCTAAAATCAACTTTTGGTAATGAAAGAGCAGAGCAGAGCACGGCACCACTGGGCTGGTCTTCACCGCTGCGCGCACGCGTGTGCGAATGTGGTCTGTAAGGACATGCGCAATGCGCCTGGCCGGACTCTCGACATCTTAGTCGCAGGAGCTCCCATTGGAATGGCACCCTGCTGGAGGTCACCAGAGCTACCAGTGGCGTGTCACCTGGCGGCGGTGCAAAGGATGGCCCGTCTCGACCGGTGTTCGGCGCGGTGCTTGTGGCCCTGTTCAGCGCTGCTGCGAGCGACACCATGAGCCTCGCCAAGCACAACAAACCGCCCATAGCCACTGCTGTAGGAAATGGAGTCATGTAGGAACGGAGAGAAGAGTCGAGCGGGGTGAGTATTTGCGCTGACGATACACCTAGGTATCTTTTAGGTGTAGAGATGCATGTGCATGCATTTTAGACATACGGGGACTTCAATTAGCCACGATCTGCAGCATTTGTTCACTCGCTGCTTGATAACTTCTCACATAACTATTGTGTATATTTCAACCATGAGTACAATGCTACAACAAATAACGTTGATAAAGGCTTTGATTCACATGAGCAAGTCATAACTTCACATACTCATCATGTCTATAAATTGGAACAAATATGATGTTGCTAAGGCTTTGTCATGTGTAAAGATGAAGTTATCACGTATGTCATTCCTCATGTATCTAGAGAACTCCTATAGAAAAAAAACACTTTTTTATAGCACGTAGTGGACACTATCTTGCCAACACATACCATATAATCCAACAAAACTGATAACTAAGCGTCAAAGTTGACTAGGTGCCATGTCATCTCTAGCTCATCCGTTTTTTGGTGAAATCCGAGATCTGAACAGATATACATGAGCTCTCACTTGTATAAATAGACCCCAAATCAATAGCTAATCCACCACCCATATCATTGATAGCAATCAAAAACTTGCCAAGTGAAACGCACTAGCAGCATCTTAGAAACAATGGCTGCCAAGATATTTGCCCTCCTTGCACTCCTTGCTCTGTCGGTCAGCGCTACAACTGCGTTCATCATTCCACAGTGCTCACCAGTTACTGCTGCGGGCTATGAACACCCAGTTTTGTGGGCCTATAGGCTACCACAGGCGCTCGCGGCGAGCATCTTACAACAACCAATTGCCCAATTGCAACAGCAATCCTCGGCTCACCTACTAGTACAGACAATCGTAGCGCAACTGCAACAGCAGCAGTTCCTGCCAGCGTTAGTCAACTAGCTGTGGCAAACCCTGCCGCCTACTTGCAGCTGCAACAGCTGCTTCCTACAAACTCACTGGCTGCGGCGAATGCCATTGAATACCTGCAACAACAACAGTTCCTGCCAGCGCTCAGGCAACTAGCCGTGGCGAACCCTGCCGTCTACTTGCAACAGCAACATCTGCTTCCTTGCAACCAACTAGCTGTGTCGAACCCCGCTGAATACCTGCAACATTGATTGAGATTTATCTGAGTCTATTCCTTAATTTTTTTCTCTGTATAATCAATTGAAAAATATCAAATCATAACTACAGCCACGTGCTTGATTAATACGTAGAGAATACCACATTACATCAGCAATATCAAGATGTGCCAGGCTGACCTCCTGAATGTTCTCATTTGGCTGTGTGCTTGGGTGTTTGTGAAATAGATGCGACTGTATGTGCGTGTAGTTGAGTACTTGCATCTATGGTATGTTGTTTTAATAAAGTCATGGGCACATATGCTTTGACCATTGTCTTTCAAGTCAGGTGCACGTATACAAAGGAAAACATAATAGAAGTTCATGAGTAAACGTATATGTGCATGAAAAGTTGGTATGCAAACACTACTACAGGAATCAATTTGCGCAGCGTGGCCAAAATGGGCTCTATGGCGGGCACCTCTTTTGCCCGCCACGGTTAACCGGTGGCCGACCAGCGAGGCCAGCCAACGAGGCCACCGAGCCACCTTACTTGCCCGCCGCAGGAAATTGTTATTTACCACGGCGGGCGGTATGAATCGCCCGCCGCGGTTAATACGATTTACCATGGCGGGCTCTTTAAACTGCCCACCGTGGTAAAGAGTTGATTTACCGAGGCGGGCGCTTTATCTTGCCCGCCGCGGTAAAGCCTGTACAAATACACAGCACCACCCCTTCATCTTCTCCACGGGTCTTCCTCTCTCAAACTCATGGGGGAGGCTTTGCCCTAAAATTTGAGGAAACTTTTGATTTGAGTTGAAGGGCTTGGATTTGAGGGAGGAGGACATCATAAGAGGTTCATAAAGGCTCTCCCTCTCTCCTTCCATCCTCTCTCTCTATTTCCATCACCTAGAGTTCTCTCTAGATCTAGATCTAGATCTAGATCAATTTTAATGGAAAAAATGATGTCATGTATTTCTTTAACTTTAGATTCATCATAGATGCTAGCTTCATCTTTCACATCGTCATTTCCTCTCTTTTTCATGATTTTGGACGTAAAAATCATCAATTTCTCCTAATTCTTCTTTATTTAATGTTGATTGTGATGGATAATGTTCGCAGTTGTGATGGATAGGTCAGAATGGATGTACCGAATCGATAGAGTGAATGATCCGCGGTACCTCTTTGAATTAAGGAAGTTTATTGCTGCTGGTACAGCTCACCGTGAGAGACTGAAGTGGATGACAACCATATGTCCATGTTCTCATTGCAAGAACCTGAAAGCCCACCGAGACAGCGAGGAGCAAACTCATTTGATCATGTATGGTTTCATCGAGGGCTACATAGTCTGGACATTTCACGGCGAAAGAGTTGGTGCGAGTGGCGGTGCATCTGGAGTGAGCTCTTCGACGCCGATGATGACAGCACCATCAGTCAATAAAGATCCTTTAGGAGCACCTGGCTCCTCATCATCTTCAGTAGCAGCTGCGCCAGCCGACAGTGACAACAGTTGTCGTGATTACATCACGGTGGATGATCTAATGCAAGACATGGCCGACGAAGCCGACGACGGTGGGGATGGTTAGGATACTGTGAGCCAACCCGAGGATGTGCAACTTGTTGAAGATCTAGTCAAACACTTCGATGAAGATGACGTTGTGTTGGGTTGCCCAAAGTGGTTGGATAATTTCAGAGAGTTGAAGCAGGCGGCAGTTGATCCTCTCTATAAGGACGGCGGCGATTGTCCGACGGAGTGCACGGCGCTCCGTTTTAACCTCCATATGTTGATGTTCAAGGCTCGTCATGGTTGGTTTGGCACTAGCTTCAATGAGTTGTTAAGCTACCTTGCCACCACGTACCCAACGGCTAACAAGGTGCCCGCCAATACTTATCGGGCCAAGAAGCTGATCCGGCCAGTGGTGATGAAGCTTAGAAAGTTTGATGCATGCCCTAACCACTACATCCTGTATCGGGGCAATGAGTATGAGAATTTGATGAGTTTTCCGCACTGTGGCTTTAGTCGGTACAAGAAAAATGCTGGTTGTCGCATGGATGCAGAAGACGAGGGAGGCTTGTGGGGTGGTCGAAAGAAGAACAAGAAGGGGGCAAAGAAGAGCAGTGTGGCCAAACAGATCTTGGTCAGCAAGACAATGAAGAAGAGGGTTACACGCATAGGAAAAGTCCAGCACTGTCGGTGTGGTACCTGCCCGTGACCGATCGCCTGCGTGCAGTATTCGGGAACCCGGATGATGCCAAGCTCATGTCCTGGCATGCATCAGCTGACCGCCTGAAAGACGATGGCAAGCTACGGCACCCATCCGATGGCAAGCAGTGGAAGGATTTCGACGAGGCCTACCCGAAGTTTGGCAAGGAGCCCAGGCATGTTAGGTTCGTGCTGAGTACCGACGGGATGAACCCGTTCAGTGAGCTTAGCAGCTTGCACAGCACTTGGCCCGTCGTGCTCACCATGTACAACCTACCTCCCCATCTATGTCAGAAGCGTAGGTACCTTATGCTGACCATGCTTATCTCCAGAACGAAGCAGCCCGTCAACGATATATATGTGTTCCTGGAGCCGTTCATGGAGGAAATGAAGATACTATTTGATGTTGGGGTCCAGATGGCGGATGCATCCCGCAAGGAGAAGTTCACACTAAAAGCAATCATCTTTGTCACCATCATCGATTACCCTGGTCTCTTCTCATTGTTGGGGCAGATCAAAGGGAAGACCGGCTACGTAATTTGCATCGACGGGACCTGCTACACTTACCTTAAGGGATCCAATAAAATGGTGTACATGAGGCACAGATGGTTCCTTGCCAAAAATCATAGGTATAGAAGAAGTATTATGAACAAATACTTTGACAATCAGGATGAGCCGCAGCGTGATCAACCGACGCAGGCTAGTTGGGGGACAAAGGTGTATGAGATGGTCAAGGACATGGATCAGGTGGAGTTTGGAAAGAAGAAGAAGCCACCTGAAGAGGGGACCAAGCAGACAAGGAAGCGAAAGCAGGACCAGACGGAGGAAGTCCCCGCCGTCGTTCCTTTCAAGAAGAAGTCAATTTTCTTCAAGTACCTGTCGTATTGGAAAACACTGAATACACCCCATGCCATCGACTGCATGCACCTAGAGAAAAATGTCTTCGAAAGCACGATCGGTGTCCTGCTGGACATCAAGGGCAAGACAAAGGATGGTATCAAGTCACGGACAGATCTTGTCAATCTGGGCATCCGGCCGAACCTTCACCTAGGACCGCCTTAGAACAGTAAAGTCAATATCCCGAGTGCGGCCTGCAACCTAATGCAAGATGAGAGGACGGCTTTTCTTAAGTTGCTTAGGGGTGTCAAGGTGCCGACTGGTTTCTCTTCCAACATCAAGAGCCTGGTCTCCATGAAAGACCTCATAATGACCGGCTACAACTCACACGACTGCCACGTCATGCTGATGGTGTTCCTACCAATTGTGATTAGGGCTATCCATCCAGAGTACGTGAAGATGGTCATCACACGGATGTCATACTTCTTTAACCGCATCACCCAGAAGGTCATTGATAAGGCTGAGCTGCCTGCCCTAAAGGAGTTCATCGTGGAGACCCTTTGCCAGCTCGAGATGTGCTTTCCACCATCTTACTTTGATATTATGCCACACCTAATGATGCATATGGTCGATCAAATCCATCAATTAGGCCCTGTGTACCTACACCAGATGTGAACATATGAGCGGTTCATGTCCACCCTCAACAGATACGTCCATAACCACGCTTACCCGGAGGGCTCTATGATCGAGGCATACACAACGGAGGAGGCCGTGAACTGGTGTATGAGGTACATAAGAGATGGGAGGGTGATTGGGCTGCCTGTCCATCACCACGAAGGCAAAACCTCAGGGATGGGGTGCATAGGCCAAAAAGTATGCACCAATGTGGCAAACCGAACGGTGCAAGAAGCTCATTATAGCATCCTTCATTAGTTAGTGAGCATGGAGAAATACATTGAAAAGCACCTGGAAGAGATCCGTGCCACTAATGACGGACAGCGCACGGAGGCATGGGTCCAGAACCATCACAAGAGCAATTTCATAGAGTGGCTCAAAGAGCAACACATACCCCTTGAAGGATGCCCTGATGAAGATACGAAGACCGTTAAGAGGCTTGTGTTAGGCCCATCTAGCCAAATCACCACGTGGCAAGGGTATGACGTCCAGGGCTACAGGTTCCACACGAAAGACAAGGACAAGAAGAGCTCGGCACAGAATTACGGTGTTCGATACGAGGGCGAAGAAGAGTCCATGGGCTAGAGGAGGCAATACTATGGGCAAGTCGAAGAAATATGGGAACTTGACTATGGCCAAAACCTACGCATAACCGTCTTCTGTTGCTAGTGGGTCAAACTGAATGCGGTTGCAGTGGACAGTTATGGGCTAACCACCATGGACCTCAAAAGTATCGGCTACAAAGATGATCCGTGGGTACTAGCAACCAATGTCGCGCAAGTGGCCTACTATATATATGCAGAGGACCCAAAAAGGAATGTGGTTGTGTCCAGAAAGTAGCGGATTGTGGGAGCTGATGGGGTGCAGAGTCCCGAACAATACAACAACTACGCAGAGCTCGAGCTTTTTACCGAACATCCAAAGAAGATCAAGGCCGTCGAGGACCGATTCAACAAGTCCAGGATGATGCCGTGGGCCCGCCCCGACGGTGAGAAGAGGACGGTGAAAGCACCTGCACCAAAATGATATATGTATCCCAGAGACATATATGTAATAATATAGCTCGATCTATTGAAGACAAGTTTTGTAACTTATTATTAATATCATGGAACCATACTACTCTACTAGTACTACTGAATCTACTACTACTACTATACAATACTACTCTACTAGTACTACTCAACCTACTACTACTATCTATTGTACTAATACTACTCTCTACTACTCACATGTACTCTACTACTACACAGCACTACTCTACTACTACTACTACTACACAGCAAATGCAAAATGCAAAAATAAGTTTTAGATTGATAATAAATATCAGTGTTAGATTGCAAATGCAAAAATATTAACCATGGCAGGCAATTAACAGCGCCCGCCGCGGTTAATAGATTAATCGTGGCGGGCAGTCTAAGGTGCCCGCTGCAGTAAACATTTACCGCGGCGGGCGGCTTATATTGCCCGCCGCGGTTAATCCGTGGCTATATATGTGCCCGTGCCCGTGCCCAAAGTTTCTAAGTCTTTCGCACCCATCCTCCTCCCCAGTGCCCATGCCTGCCGCCGAGCTCCTCCGCGGTGACCCCCGCCGCTGTCCTCCTCCCCCATGCCCATGCCCCGCCCCCGTCCTCCTCTCCCCGAAACCCTTGCTCCAGCCGCTGAGCTCCTCCGCACTGGGCCTCGTCCCCAGAACCCTAGCGCCGGCCACCGAGCTCCTCCGCGGCCACCACATGCGCCCCCGCCCCTGTCCTCCTCCCCAGTCACCATCCACATGCCGGGCTCCGTCCTCGGAGCCCAGAGCCATAGCTCTGGCCGTCGACACCGAGGGCCGCCGCCGTCGCCCCCGCTGACCTTGGTCGACCACATCGATGCCAAGGGCCACCGCCTCTGTCCGCGCGCTGGAACCCTAGCACCGTGCTCGCTCCTTTCTTCCCCGGCTCCATCTCTGAGGTTTGAAACTGTATGTGATTTCTCCCTTCTGTATCCATTTCTGAGCAATGCCCGTGATGAATTTGAACTGCTGCCTATGATGAATGGCATATGTGATGCCCTTACTACCTGTGATGCCTGTAAGAATTTTGTCTTTTTATTGCCCTTTTTGGATTTCTTAAACTTGAGACTAACATTTCATCAGCTAAGTTTTGGCTCTCCCTCTCCCCCCTTTTTTTTGTGTGTGTTCACATGTTGGCCTTTAGTTTCTCCCGGTGTGCTCGATGGTAGGACAGTCCTTGAGTGGCAACTGGCAACAAATTTCCTTGCCTTGTTGGCTTTAAGCTAACGTTTAGATGCACTGGCTTGTTAAACAGCATCGTCATTTGTCCAAAAATTTCCTGAAGTTTTCTGGAGTACTCGCTGCACGCTACTTAATTTGGTGTGGCCATTGTTCATGGTTGTCTCGGTACTCAGCTTAGGATCAAGCTGAAAAAGATTAGTGCTGACTGCAACTGAATCACCGGACAAGCACTATCCGTGCCATGGTGACCGCAGACATAGCATTGCAAACAATAAAGTGTGCAGCGTGCTTTTGTTGATGCTACTACTGAACTCTACTACTACTGTCTTGCTGGCTGCTGTCTTGCTGACTAAATTGAGCAGTTCCTCTACTACTCTTACTCTTACTGACTAAATTTGATTGAGCTGTGATGGGGGTTTATTGCTGCCTATGATGCCAAACAAACTTTTGAGCTGTACAGCTCTTACTCTACTCCTCTTACTCTACTCTACTCTACTCTCACCTCCTCTAGTCTTCTACTCTATCTTGATGGCCGAAGGACTTAGCCCTTTGGGGCCGAATTTTGAAACTATCTTGATGGCTTTTGTTTGGTATTTGCAATGATGATTCTTTCCACACCTCTCAGCTGAGGCAGTGGCATATGCAATGATGTGAACCCTTTTATGCTAAGGCAGCGGCGATGATGATCGAGTGCCCCGCTAAACTAGGATGGCTTGTATACTAGATACAAGCAACCAGTTTAAAAGCGATGTGATGACAATAGGGCAAATCTGAGCCAACTACTACTACTTTACTACTCTAGTACTACTCTACTTTACTACTCTAGTACTACTCTACTCTACTACTCTATAACTGTGTCTATACAACTGAAATATGTATTCGTTGTAGCTTTCCAATGGCAGAGGAACCGATAAGCAAATGGCGCGACCCTACCCCTAGTGCATCATCATCAACTAGCCTCGAGAGCCAAGTGTCCATGACCCCGAGGCCAACAAAGAAACATCGTACAGAGGACGAAGATGATCCAACCTACCAACCGAGGGACGACGAAGTTGAAAGTGCGCGGTCTCCAAACCCTGAACAGATGCCGGTGGTGCCTCAAGAATTGAATTTCGAGGAGGAACAAGTCAGGGACAAAGAACACCCCGCTCCATCTCCAACCACTTTAGGCAAGTCT
The DNA here is from genome assembly GCF_019320115.1 of Miscanthus floridulus. NCBI lineage: Eukaryota > Viridiplantae > Streptophyta > Magnoliopsida > Poales > Poaceae > Miscanthus > Miscanthus floridulus. The sequence goes on along the minus strand of NC_089589.1, from coordinate 115,280,544 downwards.
AGGGGTTAGAGGACAAAGCTGAGAAGGGGGGAACATGGGAGGCACCGGAGGGAAACCCACAGCGAAGTCCATGTGATCCATGAGGTGGGACTAGAGGGAAACCTATTGTCGCCACCCACGGTCCTTGCCAAGTTTAGCAACCAGGTGGCATGTATAGTCAAGGACAAGGTGGAGATCACTTGGGAGGAGTGGAACAATGTCCCGGTCGACTACAAGACACATATCTGGGGTGAGGTGACGAGGAGCTTCCATTGTCCCGAGGACGCCGATCTCAACAAGTGCAGGGAGTGGGTCTTGCACATGGTAGGAAGAGCCTTTAGAAACTTCAAGTCCATGCTGATCAGGTTCTACCTGAAGCTAGGCAAGTCACCCTGTGTCAAATACACTATGGTGAAGGAACATCACTGGGAAGAGTTCTGCAAACAAAGAACAACAGAAGAAGCAAAGGCAAAGAGCGCCAAGTTCAGCGCACTCGCAAAGAAGAACCTGCACCCCCACCACTTGGGCATGACTGGGTTTGCTGGTAAGAGGCCCCAGTGGTGGGAGGAAGAAAGGGCTAGAGCTACCGCCGGGCTTCCCGATCCGTACGACGGTGTAGACTTGAGGGCTAAGGACTTCATCTATGCCCGCAAGCCGAAGAAGCTCAAGGAGGGCGCGAGCAAGTTCAATGAGCCCAAGTTCGAGGAGGTGGAGAGGGCTCTCATTGAGGCCGCTCAATCCAAGGATAGCTTTGAGGTTCGCAGGGGCTAGGACTTGCTGACCCTGGCACTAGGAACCCCCGAGCACCGTGGTCGCATCCATGGCATGTCATCGAAGATGAGCTAGAACTCAGTCGAGTCATGGCAATTCGATGCTGCCACATACCGGTCAAGGCAGAGGTACAAGGAGGGCATCTTTCAGAAGGGCTATGATCAAGGCGTGGCCAAAATGATCAGCCGGTCCATAAAAGAAGCCTTCATGAGCAATGACCCAGATATGGTGTCGATGAGGTCATAGATGCTTCGCCAGGCTGGCGTGGCCGTGCCTCAAGTTCCACAAGGGCAGACATAAGGGCAGCCACTGTCGATGATCAAGGATCGCCCAAGGCACCCCGTTGACGACATCTGGGAACCCATGCACGTCCACCTCACAATCCCGTTCGGCAAGGCAAAAAAGTTGACCGTGGGTGAGGGTTACATGCACCCCAAAGAAGATATCAAAGATTTCAACCAAGACCAGATCCCTGCCAACTATGCTGTCGTGATACTTACATGGTATGCGACCGAATACAAAGAATTTGAAATGGAATATCCAACTGCAGAAGGGGTAATGATCCTTGGAGCTGCCATGGGTTCCGAAGTCCTGTGGAACAAGGACGACATAGAGATCATTCTCTCGACGCCGACTTCTATGCTGACGGCGACACTAGCATCACAACCATCCATTGCCGGATCTTGTCCCCCCGATGATCCGGATCATGGTGACGGCGATGATGAAGGCAATGGCGGGGATGACAAGGGAAGGAGCTCACCCCGAGGCACAAGCTCTCACCCTCGTTCTCCTCCTCCAACAACAAGTCCACCTCCACCTCCCGGCAGTCCGTCTAAGGGCATGAGCAAAGGACCAGGAGGCACAAGCCCTCACCCTCATTCTTCTCCTCCAACGACAAGTCCACCTCCACCTCCCAGCAGTCCGTCTAAGGGCATGAGCAAAGGACCGAGAGGCACAAGCCCTCACCCTCGTTCTCCTCCTCCAACAACAAGTCCACCTCCACCTCCTGGCAGTCCATCTAAGGGCACGAGCAAAGGACCGGGAGGCACAAGCCCTCACCCTCGTTCTCCTCCTCCAACAACAAGTCCACCTCCACCTCCTGGCAGTCCATCTAAGGGCACAAGCAAAGGACCGGGAGGCACGGAGGAACTGGGGGCAAAGACACCACCTGCTGCCATTGCGAGCACAAGCCACTGTCCTCCACCGCCGGCGAAGACTAAAGGCGACCAAGGGCAGCTCACATACTCACTTGAGTTCGAAAGGTATGGTAGCGGCGAGCATAATTTGCTAATAACTTTTCTTTGCCATAATATGTACTAACATTTCTATCCCAGGCCGAGATCACCTTTCCATCTATTTCCTGAATCGGATGACTGCCCCGGCCATTACGAGCATAGGAAGTTCATGATAACCAAGGCCCAACTCGTTGACGAGGAAAGGTGGGAGACAAGGAAGTTTCATCTCTGGTACATGGAAGCGGCAAAAGCTGGCCTGCATGGTTTTCTAGTCAAGGTTGTGGCGGAGTACTTCCACTTGCCCGGCAACGATGTAGAACTCCCCGTGGATTTCCACGACATCGCCCAAGTCACCTTGTTCTCTATGTAAGTGATGAATTGCGAGTTTCACATATCACCTACCTTTGAATCGGTCAAGACTACTTATATATGCCACGATGGCTTGTCCTTGCAGGTTGATGGACTATATATCCAAGGAACTAAAACTTGATGTTATCTATCTATCTCCAATGCATATTGCTCAAAGAATTATCATTGGTTACCACCTAGATGACAATCATCCAACCATGAAAGACTTGACCAAGCGACAGAGAGAGGCGCACAGGAAGAAACTGATGGACAATGAGAAGTTGAACATTTCAAGATACATACTAGGAGCAATGAAGAAGATCAGGGGAAATGGGTGTATCCTAGCTGCCTACCACTTTGGGTAAGTCGAAGACATGCCTGTAGAGATAAGTGGGTAGCTAGCTAGTATTATTATTTCTCGTCGTAACCTATATTTTCTTTCAATGGCGCAGCCAAGGCCTCGAGGGTCACTGGGTTGCATTTATCATCTACCCTCAGGATGGTAGGGCCTGCGTATTTGATTCGTTGACAGTGCCAAACTTAAAAGGGTACAAGGCCTTTGAAGATTGCCTCAGAGTGTAAGTGACTGAACTGTCTTCTCATATGCGTTCTAATGCCCTGCCTAATACTAGTACATTTTGTATAGCGCTTATAAGGAGTACGTGAAGGATCCTGAATGCTATGATCGAAGAACAGAGAAATTTAAGGCTAAGCATAAGAACCGCATCAAAATCAGACGTAACTTTCCGGTAAGTATTTGAAAGGTTTAATTGTGCTTTCCGTTCATATGCGTTCTAATGCCTGTGTTGTAATGCTTGCATATCGATCATGCAGTGTGCCAAACAACCGGTAGGATCACAAACCTGTGGCTTCTACACCTATGAGTTCCTGAGGGTGTGCAAGCAGTACAGCAGTAGTTGGAAGGTGTTCAAGAATGGATTGAACTGGTCGAGAGACGTGCAGAGCACCCAACACAGCTTCAAGCAGACAAAGGCTGACATATGTAAGTTTGTCTTAGACAAATGCGTGCTTGAAGGGGGCACGTTCTTCAATGAGAACAGCCCGCTAGCGATTTTACCAGAGTACGAGAGGCTGAGGAAATGGCCCACGATGATGCGTCCGCAGGATTACACCTTAGCGCATGTATAACGACTTTAATATGTAAATGTAATGAATTAACGATGACAAGAACGACTAAGTGAATGTATATATATGTATATTATCTCCTGTGTAATGCCTGCATACTTTTTAAGTTTAATATGTGAAATCTGGATGTGATTTGAATTTGAATTTATATGCCTGCTGTATTTTTTTTAATTCAGGAAATAATTTACAGAGGCGGGCAAATAATAAAGCCCGCCATGGCTAATGAACATAACCGCGGCGGGCCACAAAAGGTGTCCGCCGCGGTAAAATAATTTACCGCAGCGGGCAGTGTAACGTGCCCGCCGTGGTAAAAGTATATTTACCGCAGCGGGCACGTTACACCGCCCGCCGCGGTAAATCGGTTAACCGCGGTGGGCAAAGCCGCCCGCCGCGGTTAAGCCACGATTTACCGTGGCCTCTAGGCCACGGCGGACGGCTTTGCCCGCTGCGGGAAACCGAAAACACCCGCCTCCAGTAAAGTTTGTGTAGTAGTGAAAGTCACACCTCTTAATTATTTTTTTTAGTAAATATTTGGTGCGTGTGTTTTTATCTTGGAGAAAAATTGTGCAAGACACCATAATATTGTAGAAAAATAAGGAAATAATTGGAGCCCATGAACTTGACAAGGCCAAGGGCATTAAATCAACTGGACCCTATGTGTAACAATTTTGAAGTACACAACAACAAAGTATAAAACTCGTCGCCAAAAAAAATTATGATGAACGTGAAGTTTAATTACCCATGAATATGTTAGAGCAAATTTTAAAGAGGGACACCAAACTTGTGTCAAATTGGCTGCTCAAAACGGTAGCTCACTTTTCTGCTAGGTAGCATTACCAAAGATGGGATCTTTGTTGATGGGCACCGCACCAACTATAATATGACTTAGAGTGGGGCTATCAAAACCCAAAAGTAACGTCCCCAGATTAAAGTACTAAACGTCCACAGCCATCCTACTGTTCTGTAGAGAGTGAACCCACCTGGAGTGCCATTCTGACACCCAGCCAAGTCCAATGGATTGTAGTTTTCATCTATGTGTAGAATGTGAACAAGTTCATGTTCTAAAATCTTAAAACTAAACAAATCCAGAAGTTTATTACTGACACGACAGTTTACTAGGGGTAGCTCATAGCACTAGAACCAATGTAACCTTAACTCACAAGTTATATAAAACTAGAGCAGATATATTATCATATCTATTTGAGCACCCATAAAGAAAATTATTATAGAATCATGAAATACATTCCTTTGTAAATGAATAAGGAATAGTAAATGAAGCCATGAAGATTTTGTTGTTCTCGCTCTGATTATGTGTCAACCATATTGGATTTCCTTAGCATAAAATTAATGTCAGTCCTAGAGATTAAGGTTATTATCCGAATGTTCCCGACATTCTTTTGGACAAGATTCAGGTCGTGTGTAAGGAAATCCGAAATATCTTTGATTCGAATCCACGAAATTAATATATGTGTACCTATGTGCTCACTATTCTAGTGAAAACGAATATGATGGAGTGTGTTGTCATGGAACTTCAAGCCTGGATGTTGTAGTTTTTCGCCTAAAAATCAACGCAAGCCCCATCTTAGTCTTCTTTATCTTGAGATTTTGCAGCACAGCTGAGCAAGGTTTATGTTAATGATCATGTTGTTTTTTTCTTGAATGGATCTATGCCTTTGAGCCCAAACGACTTTTGTTTCGAACCGCTAGGAGGTTGGCCATGATCCTCTTCATCTGTATATTGAAGGGCAGATTCATATCATAGATGGTGGAAGGAACAAAAGTGGCATCAAACTTATCATTCTCCTTACTATATGGAAATAATTTAAGCATGAGTTTAGTGAAAACTAGATGTACTTCTATTTGAATCAAGAGGTAGAGTTCAACATATAGCCCCTCCGCTCCAGTTTATTACTTGCTCTAGCTTTTCCCTAAGGTAATCTTACCTAACTTTGACATATTTCTTAGAAAATTTAACAAAAATCTTGAACATCAAGTTTGTTTCATTGAATTCTTCATTGCGTATGTCTTGATAGTGCATTTTTGTTGTCAAAATTTATTTAAAACTTTTTCAAAGTTAGACAAGCTTGCTTTTACACAAAATAAAGTGAATTGTAATCCTGAACAAAGGGTGTGTGTGGCAGTGGCCAAGATGGTAATAAGCATGCCAATTTTTTATATTCTACTAGATATATGCCCGTGCATTGCATGGAGGCCATGAAATTTTGCCTACACATATATTAAATATTTTTATTAGCAACCCTAAATTATTTCTAAATCTGAGGCTTTTTTCACTTCTCTAATTAACCCTTATCCCCAACACACGAATCCTCTACAAGATGTTAGACAACAGCATCGCTAGGCAGAGTAGTGGTCGTAGCATATAGACACACTGCAAAATCATATTGCACGCAAAAAATATTCTCTAATTATAATTCCCTGGGAAACCAAGCGTGCATGTTTAGCTGACATATTCATCTTCATGCATGTATAACTTTGATGTAAAATCAACTTTTGGTAATGAAAGAGCAGAGCAGAGCACGGGCACCACTGGGCCGGTCTTCACCACTGCGCGCACGCGTGCGCGAATGTGGTCTGTAAGGACCTGCGCAATGCGCCTGGCTGGACTCTCGACGTCTTGGTCGCAGGAGCTCCCATCGGAATGGCACCCTGCGGGAGGTCACCAGAGCTACCAGTGGCATGTCACCTGGCGGCGGTGCAAAGGATGGCCCGTCTCGACCGGTGTTCGGCGCGGTGCTTGTGGCCCTGTTCAGTGCTGCTGCGAGCGACACCGTGAGCCTCGCCAAGCACAACAAACTGCCCATGGCCACTGCTGTAATAAATGGAGTCATGTAGGAATGGAGAGAAGAGTCGAGCGGGACGAGTATTTGCGCTGACGATACACCTAGGTATCTTTTAGGTGTAGAGATGCATGTGCATGCATTTCAGACATACGGGGACTTCAATTAGCCACGATCTGCAGCATTTGTTCACTCGCTGCTTGATAACTTCTCACATAACTATTGTGTATATTTCAACCATGAGTACAATGCTACAACAAATTCCGTTGATAAAGGCTTTGAGTCACATGAGCAAGTCATAACTTCACATACTCATCATGTCTATAAAGTGGAACAAATATGATGTGGCGAAGGCTTTGTCATGTCTAAAGATGATGTTATCACGTTTGTCATTCCTCAAGTATCTAGAGAACTCCTATAGAAAAAAAACACTTTTTTATAGCACGTAGTGGACACTATCTTGCCAACACATACCATATAATCCAACAAAACTGATAACTAAGCGTCGAAGTTGACTAGGTGCCATGTCATCTCTAGCTCATCCGTTTTTTGGCGAAATCCGAGATCTGAACAGATATACATGAGCTCTCACTTCTATAAATAGGCCCCAAATCAATAGCTAATCCACCACCCATATCATTGATAGCAATCAAAAACTTGCCAAGTGAAACGCACTAGCAACATCTTAGAAACAATGGCTGCCAAGATATTTGCCCTCCTTGCACTCCTTGCTCTTTCGGTCAGCGCTACAACTGCGTTCATCATTCCACAGTGCTCACCAGTTACAGCTGCGGGCTATGAACACCCAGTTCTGCGGGCCTATAGGCTACAACAGGTGCTCACAGCGAGCATCTTACAACAACCAATTGCCCAATTGCAACAGCAATCCTCGACTCACCTACTAGTACAGACCATCGTAGCGCAACTGCAACAGCAGCAGTTCCTGCATGCGCATAGTCAATTAGCTGTGGCAAACCCTGCCGCCTACTTGCAGCTGCAACAAATGCTTCCTACAAACCCACTGGCTGCGGCGAATGCCATTGAATACCTGCAACGACAGCAGTTACAACAGTTCCTGCCAGCGCTCAGGCAACTAGCCATGGCGAACCCTACCGCCTACTTGCAACAGCAACAGCTGCTTCCATTCAACCAACTAGCTGTGGCGAACGCCGCTGCATACCTGCAACAGCAGCAGCCGCTTCCGATTACCCAGTCGGCTGTTGCAACCGCCGCTGCCTACCACCAGCAACAGCAGCTGCTCCCAGTTAACCCATTGGCACTGGCTAACCCGTTGGCTGCCGCCTTCCTGCAGCACCAACAATTGCTGCCATTCAACCAGATGTCTTTGATTAACCCTGCCTTGTCGTGGCAGCAACCCAACGTTGGAGGTGCCATCTTCTAGAATACAAATTAGTTGTACTTGATAACAATGTTCTTGTGTCCGCATGTGCAACTTCCCAGAAATAATCAATACATTGATTGAGATTTATCTGAGTCTATTCCTTAATTTTTTTCTCTGTATAATCAATTGAAAAATATCAAATCATAACTACAGCCATGTGCTTGATTAATACGTTGAGAACACCACATTACATCATCAATATCAAGATGTGCCAGCCTGACCTCCTGAATGTTCTCATTTGGCTGTGTGCGTGGGTGTTTGTGAAATAGATGCAAACGTACGTGCGTGTAGTTGAGTACTTGCATCTATGGTATGTTGTTTTAAGAAAGTCATGGGCACATATGCTTTGACCATTGTCTTTCAAGTCAGGTGTACGTATACAAAGGAAAACATAATAGAAGTTCATGAGTAAACGTATATGTGCATGAAAAGTCACACCTCTTAATTATTTTTGCTAGTAAATATTTGGTGCGTGTGTTTTTATCTTGGAGCAAAATTGTGCAAGACACCATAATATTGTAGAAAAATAAGGAAATAATTGGAGCCCATCAACTTGACAAGGCCAAGGGCATTAAATCGACTGGACCCTATTAGTAACAATTTTGAAGTACATAACAACAAAGTATAAAACTCGTCGCCAAAAAAAATTATGATGAACGTGAAGTTTAATTACCCACGACTATGTTAGAACAAATTTTAAGGAGGGACACCAAACTTGCGTCAAATTGGCTGCTCAAAACGGTAGCTCACTTTTCGGCTAGGTAGCATTACCAAAGATGGGATCTTTGTTGATGGGCACTGCACCAACTATAATATGATTTAGAGTGGGGCTATCAAAACCCAAAAGTAACGTCCCCGGATTAAAGTACTAAACGTCCACCGCCATCCTACTGTTCTGTAGAGAGAGAACCCACCTGGAGTGCCATTCTGACACCCAGCCTAGTCCGATGGATTGTAGTTTTCATCTATGTGTAGAATGTGAAAAAGTTCATGTTCTAAAATCTTAAAACTAAACAAATCCAGAAGTTTATTACTGACACAACGGTTTACTTGGGGTAGCTCATAGCACTAGAACCAATGTAACCTTAACTCACATGTTATATAAAACTAGAACAGATATATTATCATATCTATTTGAGCACCCATAAAGAAAATTATTGTAGAATCATGAAATACATTCCTTTGTAAATGAACAAGGAATAGTAAATGAAGCCATGAAGATTTTGTTGGTCTCGCTCTGATTATGTGTCAACAGAAGTTATTATTTTTAAATGTTTTTAGCCATATTGGATTTCCTTAGCCTAAAATTAATGTCAGTCCTAGAGATTAAGGTTATTATCCGAATGTTCCCGACATTCTTTTGGACAAGATTCAGGTCGTGTGTAAGGAAATCCGAAATATCTTTGATTCGAATCCACGAAATTAATATGTGTGTACCTATGTGCTCACTATTCAAGTGAAAACGAATATGATGGAGTGTGTTGTCATGGAACTTCAAGCCTGGATGTTGTAGTTTTTCGGCCTAAAAATCAACGCAAGCCCCATCTTAGTCTTCTTTATCTTGAGTTTTTGCAGCACAGTTGAGCAAGGTTTATGTTAATGATCATGTTGTTTTTTTCTTGAATGGATCTATGCCTTTGAGCTCAAACGACTTTTGTTTCGAACAGCTAGGAGGTTGGCCATGATCCTCTTCATCTGTATATTGAAGGGCAGATTCATATCATAGATGGTGGAAGGAACAAAAGTGGCATCAAACTTATCATTCTCCTTACTATATGGAAATAATTTAAGCATGAGTTTAGTGAAAACTAGATGTACTTCTATTTGAATCAAGAGGTAGAGTTCAACATATAGCCCCTCCGCTCCAGTTTATTACTTGCTCTAGCTTTTCCCTAAGGTAATCTTACCTAATTTTGACATATTTCTTAGAAATATTACCAAAAATCTTGAACATCAAGTTTGTTTCATTGAATTCTTCATTGCGTATGTCTTGATGGTGCATTTTTGTTGTCAAAACTTATTTAAAACTTTTTCATAGTTACACAAGCTTGCCTTTACATAAAATAAAGTGAATTGTAATCCAGAACAAAGGGAGTGTGTGGCAGTGGCCAAGATGGTAATAAGCATGCCAATTTTTTATATTCTACTAGATATATGCCCGTGCATTGCATGGAGGCCATGAATTTTTGCCTACACAGCTATTAAATATTTTTATTAGGAACCCTAAATTATTTCTAAATCTGAGGCTTTTTTCACTTCTCTAATTAACCCTTATCCCCAACACATGAATCCTCTATAAGACGTTAGACAACAGCATCGCCAGGCAGAGTAGTGGTCGTAGCACATAGACACACTGCAAAATCATAGTGCACGCAAAAAATCTTCTCTAATTACAATTCCCTAGGAAACCAAGCATGCTTGTTTAGCTGACTTATTCATCTTCATGCATGTATAACATTGATGTAAAATCAACTTTTGGTAATGAAAGAGCAGAGCAGAGCACGGGAACCACTGGCCCGGTCTTCACCGCTGCGCGCACGCGTGTGCGAATGTGGTCTGTAAGGACCTGCGCAATGCGCCTGGCTGGACTCTCGACGTCTTGGTCGCAGGAGCTCCCATCCGAATGGCTCCCTGCGGGAGGTCACCAGAGCTACCAGTGGCATGTCACCTGGCGGCGGTGCAAAGGATGGCCCGTCTCGACCGGCGTTCAGCGCGGTGCTTGTGGCCCTGTTCAGCTCTGCTGCGAGCGACACCGTGAGCCTCGCCAAGCACAACAAACCGCCCATGGCCACTGCTGTAGGAAATGGAGTAATGTAGGAACGGAGAGAAGAGTCGAGCGGGGCGAATATTTGCACTGACGGTACACCTAGGTATCTTTTAGGTGTAGAGATGCATGTGCATGCATTTTAGACATACGGGGACTTCAGTTAGCCACGATCTGCAGCATTTGTTCACTTGCTGCTTGATAACTTCTCACATAACTATTGTGTATATTTCAACCATGAGTACAATGCTACAACAAATTCCGTTGATAAAGGCTTTGAGTCACATGAGCAAGTCATAACTTCAAATACTCATCATGTCTGTAAAGTGGAACAAATATGATGTGGCGAAGGCTTTGTCATGTGTAAAGATGAAGTTATCACGTATGTCATTCCTCATGTATCTAGAGAACTCCTATAGAAAAAAACACTTTTTTATAGCACGTAGTGGACACAATCTTGCCAACACATACCATATAATCCAACAAAACTGATAACTAAGCGTCGAAGTTGACTATGTGCCATGTCATCTCTAGCTCATCCGTTTTTTGGCGAAATCGGAGATCTGAACAGATATACATGAGCTCTCACTTCTATAAATAGGCCCCAAATCAATAGCTAATCCACCACCCATATCATTGATAGCAATCAAAAACTTGCCAAGTGAAACGCACTAGCAACATCTTAGAAACAATGGCTGCCAAGATATTTGCCCTCCTTGCACTCCTTGCTCTTTCGGTCAGCGCTACAACTGCGTTCATCATTCCACAGTGCTCACCAGTTACTGCTGCAAGCTATGAACACCCAGTTCTACGGTCCTATAGGCTACAACAGGTGCTCACAGCGAGCATCTTACAACAACCAATTGCCCAATTGCAACAGCAATCCTCGGCTCACCTACTAGTACAGACCATCGTAGCGCAACTGCAACAGCAGCAGTTCCTACATGTGCGTAGTCAACCAGCTGTGGCAAACCCTGCCGCCTACTTGCAGCTGCAACAGCTGCTTCCTACAAACCCACTGGCTGCAGCGAATGCCATTGAATACCTGCAACAACAACAGTTACAACAGTTCCTGCCAGCGCTCAGGCAACTAGCCGTGGCGAACCCTGCCGCCTACTTGCAACAGCAACAACTGCTTCCATTCAACCAAATAGCTATGGCGAACGTCGCTGCATACCTGCATCAGCAGCAGCCGCTTCCGATTACCCAGTCGGCTGTTGCAACCACCGCTGCCTACCACCAGGAACAGCAACTGCTCCCTGTTAACCCATTGGCACTGGCTAACCCGTTGGCTGCCTCCTTCCTGCAGCAGCAACAATTGCTGCCATTCAACCGGATGTCTTTGATTAACCCTGCTTTGTCATGGCAGCAACCCAACGTTGGAGGTGCCATCTTCTAGAATACAAATGAGTTGTACTTGATAACAATGTTCTTGTGTGAGCGTGTGCAACTTCCCAGAAATAATCAATATATTGATTGAGATTTATCTGAGTCTATTCCTTAATTTTTTTCTCTGTATAATCAATTGAAAAATATCAAATCATAACTACAGCCACGTGCTTGATTAATACGTAGAGAATACCACATTACATCATCAATATCAAGATGGTTGAATGTCCCCAAATCATAACTACAGGCCTGTGCTCCTGCCGCACCCTCTTCCCAAGGGGGGTGGGCGACAACGCGGTGGAGGTGAACGCACGGCTCCGTGCCGTGCCGGAGCGATTCCGCGAAGCCGTGGAGGACGGTGTCCAGTAGGGAGCCGCCTCGGCGTTGGCCGCGGGCCACTTCTGGTTCCCCGGCTCAGTGGATGTCCAGGACGTGGCAGGAGGCTTCCACATAGGCGTTGACCCCAACGACTTGGCGTTCCTGATGCCCCGCCCGGAGGACGCTACCGATGCCATCCTAGCGATCGCGCCCCTAGATGGCATCCTCCGCGGTCCCTCGCCGCATCATTGAAGAGCGGTGGCTGCGCCCGGCGCCTCCCCTGTCCCCTGTGAGAGAAGAGAGATCAGCCAGTACGTGTCCTAAGTCAGATTGCGGGGTGTTGTCCCTAGAACAATTTAATGTTTCTTGTTGTAAATATTTAGTTCGTGTGTTTGCCATTTCTTTACCGCCCCTGTTTTTCTGCTTCTTGGGTGCGCCCGATCTTCCTTTCGATCGATATTTGGGGTCCGTCTTCCCTCGCGATCCTTGGCTTTGCCATAGGTGTCCTAGGGTCGTGCCCTCTTGGTGGCGCACAGGCGTTAGCGCTAGGTCAGGGAGTCTGGAAGCGCAAATATAACGGGATGGGAAGATCTGGCAGGTAGCGGCTAGCGAGGCTGGCCTTGCAGTGCTTCACACTTACCGGAAGGAGGAGGGATTTGTGGCAATCAGAAAGCGAACCCAATATTCAACTTAGAAATGTAAGGTATAGGAACGGAAAGCCAATAGGGAGAGTCACATAGCTTTGCGTTTCCATCCCAGGGGCTTTGTCAAGGCGAAGGACAGGCGTGACATAGCTTGGCTTGCACTCTGGGCCTTCGGACGGCGGGGTTGGCTATGGTTTCCCTTCATAGGGAAGGGCTGAAGCCTCCCTCAATCGGGCCGGTACCTTCTAAGGGTCCGAGCGCCTCGACGGAGGGGCCCATCATGCTGCCGTGGCCGCCGGCGACACCGGGCGCATCTGTGGGGCTTGATCGATCGAACACCACCATGTCCTTGACCTCCTTTTACACCATCACGAGGCACCCCAGTCTCCCAGGTAGGCATCATCGTTGTTGACAAGGGCCGCGTGGCTCGCTGCCGCACAAGCCCCCGCCTTTGGGAGTGGAGGTCTGCCTCGGCGGCCTCTAGGTCCATCTGCTGAGCCTGTAGGTGGGCCACCTTCTTCTCGTAGGCAGCTTGTGGGCTGTGGGGACTCTGGTCCAGCGGCGTGATGTCCAGCGCCTTCGCGATGGAAACCTCGCCGTCGATGCGGTAGCACATGCAAAGCGGGACGTAGCAGTCGATGTCGTCGGAGTCGTACTCTGGACTGTTCCCCGAGAGGATCTCGAGCAAGCTACGCAGCAACGGGACGTCAGCTCCCATGGTGCTAGAAAGGAAAAAATATCTTGACTGGAATTATGTGTTTACATGAGATTATTCATGAAACCGAAAAGAGAAATGAGGTGGGGGTCATTTTGAAACGTGATTTTGAGAAGGCTTATGACAAAGTGAAATGGAAATTTTTATTTGATTATATGCAAGTGAGAGGGTTCAATGACAAATGGAGAAACTGGATAGCTCAAGTGGTTACTGGGGGTACTGTCAGCATCAAAGTAAATGAAAAAATTGGAACATATATTAAAAGTTATAAGGGGGTCATACAGGGGGACCCATTGTCTCCCATCTTGTTCAACTTTGCTGCTGGCAGTCTAACCCAGATGATACAAAATGCTCAGGGGTGTAATCTATTTACTGGCCTGGTGGATCACATTATTCCTAGAGGTGTGGCTGTTCTGCAATATGCAGACGACACCATCATCTTTCTTAAACATGATATAGAAGGTGCCAGAAATATGAAGCTACTTCTGTATTGTATGAAATGATGGCAGGATTGAAAATTAACTTCAAAAAGAGTGAGGTTATTATGATCAATGATGACAGTAATTGGGGCTCTGTATATGCAGATATTTTCAATTGTCAAATTGGCATATTTCCTATTAAATACCTAGGTGTCCCTGTAAGTCCTAGCAGACTTCACTTGGGTGATTGGTCACCTCTGATTGACAAGAGTTACAAGAGATTAGATGTCTGGAAGGGGAGCTCTATGTCTATTGCTGCTAGATCCACCTTGATAAGTTCATGCTTGAATAATTACCCAATATAATATCAAATGTCTGTGTACCTGATGCCAAAGACAGTCTCTGAAAAAATTGATAAGATCAGGAGAACATTCTTTTGGCAAGGTGGTGGGACCAAGAAGAAGCACCACCTGGTAAAATGGACAAAAATCTGTAAAAGTAAAAAGAAAGGTGGCCTGGCATCAAAGATTTAAAAGTGATGAACATGAGTTTACTTGCTAAATGGTGGTGGAAATTAGAACAAGAACAGGGTTTGTGGCAAGAGCTAATTCAGAAAAAATACTTGGCAAATAAGTCAATCTTTTCTCTGACTCACAAAGCTTCAGATTCCCCCATTTGGTCTGACCTGTTTAAGATTAAAGAGATGTATCTACAGGGCAGGGGGATTGAGATTAGAAATGGTTTGAAAACCTTATTTTGGCTTGATCCTTGGTTATATGATAGACCAATATGTTGTATTGCTCCTATTCTGTATACTTTATGTGACCAAAAGGATGTCTGTGTGGCTGATGTCAAAACTGGCTGAATCCAAATCACTTTTAGAAGGTGGCTCACTAATGAATTACAATCCTGTTGGGATCTAATTTGGGCTGATACATCTAGATTTCAGCTTTAGGAAACTGAGGATGTTGTTGTTTGGAAGAATGGTAAATCTAAAAAGTTTTCTGTGAAATCCATGTACAATTCCTTAACAAAAACTGATGCTGGACCAGCCCATAAGAAAATCTGGAAGGGCAGAGTTCCCCCAAAGATAAAGATCTTCATTTGGCTTATGTCTAATAATGCTCTGTTAACAAAGGCAATATGATTCGAAGGAAGTGGTCTGGGAATCCTAAATGTTATTTCTGTGACCATGATGAAACTATTAATCACCTTTTCTTCACCTGCTCGATTGCTAAAGTTGTGTGGGGGGTGATTGCTAAGTTGATTGGTGCTATTAATATCCCCACTTCCCTGGAACAGTGCTGGGAGTGGTGTGAACTTTGGCTTCCAGCTGGTGGGAAATTTCACCTATGGGGGATGTCTGCTTTGTGTTGGGCAATATGGAAGGCTTGTAATAGAGCGTGCTTTGAAAGGAAGATTATAAAGAACCCAATTGAGATTGTATGTCATGCAGGAGCTCTAATGCAATACTGGACAGGTTTGTATGCTGAGGTGGAAAGGAAGATGCGCATCAATGGCGTCAACACTATGCTGAAGGTGGCAACTGACCTCCTTCTACAGAAGAAGTCAACTAGCGACAAGAACAAATGCTTGAAGTATGAAGATCATCGTGAAGACGGAACACAAAAGTGAAAGGGCACGTGGTATGGCGGAAGTGTTCTGAGAAAGCAATCTGGCGCACTTGGGTGTTTCGGAGGCCTTTCGGGTTAGATGCATGTGATTCTGTTATCTGAACTGTCTGTAATAACTGAACTTTGCCTTTGGGCCTTTGGGGGGAAGTATAGCTCCATAAACTCAGGTGGTTTCTGTGGCAGTCTTCTAACTCTGAGATAGAGTGTAGAGCTGTTTAGAACTGTTATCTCCTTTATCTCCTGTCCCCCCCCCTCTAAACTCTACCATGTATTTCCGTTTCATCTTGAATGGAAATGGGATTCGACCTCGCGTTGAGAGTGTATAAAATATTACCTACCAGACCCCGTCGTGTGTGTAATCCCTAATATTATTTATATATTATGAGTTTGCCTAAGATATACTGCTCAACCTAAGTCGCTGAAAAATGCACCCTATCAACTTAGGTGCATTTTCACGCGTCTTCTCCATCATTCAGCAAAAGGAACTTCACCGACACCTTCGGCATCTACACCAACATCGCCTTCGCCAAAGACCTTTGCAGGACGGCCTTCGCCAACATCTTCGGCAAACCGAAGCAACTCACCTCTGTCAATACATCGGCATGAGGGGCTTCTTCAACACCTGCGGTGTCTACACCAACATCACCTCTGCCAAACACCTTTGCAGGAGGGTCTTCGCAAACATCTTCTGCGAACCACAATGAAATGCCTCCACCAACACTTCGGCGGGAGGGGCTTTGCCAACATCTTCGGCGAACCTCTACGACTCACCTCCGCCAACACTTTGGCAAGAGGGGCTTCACCATCATTTTCACCCACTACAACGGCTCGAGAGCCTTCATCGACACTTTTGATATCAACGCCTACGATGACTTGACTCCATCACCGAGCTCTAGGACTATGTCAACTCCTTCGGCACCAAGGTCTACTATACCTCCACTTCGACTCGAGGGGCTCACCGATGTCCAGACATCTACTTCCACTACATTGACTACAATAAGAACGACAGAGGATTTGGTCATGACCATTGGCCAAGATAGGCTAGAGGAGCATACCAAAGGACCAGCTGCTCTATAGGGTGAAGTCTTTGGCTCGGTGCTCATGTCAGAAGGCCTCACAACAACCTTTAGTTACGCCTACTTCGACTACAATGACTACTTCAACCACGACAACTACATCCATTTCTAAAGAGAAGATGTGTCATCAAGCAAAGCTTCCAGTGAGAAGATCCCAGAGATAGAATTTACAGGCCAAGAATGTCCTAGGAGTGAAGACCTATGCTCCGAGCAAAGCCGATGAAACCATGTCATAAAAGCAGCAGAAGGAGCCAAAGCCCAAAGATGGAGACATCAGGAGGATCAACATCAAGGCATATGGAGCTAGATGCCTCGGGAATTAGAACACATATAGGCTCGAGTCATGTGCATGTTCTTTTCCTCGTGCCCTTTTTGCCCACTGGGTTTTGGGATGGAGTTTTTAGTAAGGCGTGCACGCATAGGTTGCGATGGAGATCCTTAGAACCAAGGTTCAAGTTGTATTTTTGCCACTTCTTGTATGAGCCTTAGGTCATGTAGTACCAGCCATAACCTAGTAGTTGATGGGCTACTGATGGGTCAGGGAGCCCATAAGATATACGGCCCTAGACTCCCCCTGGAAGAGGACCACTAGAGCTAGTGTAGCGGCATGTGAAGCCGACCCCCACCATGGGGCCACTTGTAAGCATCCACTACCTATATATAGTTCCCAAGGGCATGAGGGCAAGGGACTCTGCCCACTCATTTGGTTGTCTCAAAACCCAAATGTGTCCCCTCTCCCACTACTATAGAACAGGTATTCACCGCCAGCTCCATACCCCCCATCACCGCCGGTTTTGGCCCTCGGCAGTGTAAGTCGGCGGTGATGCCCATTGTCATTACTGCCGGTTAGGAAACCAGTGGTGATGAAAACTTATCACCACCGGTTCGTGTTACCAACCGGTGGTGATAAGGATTTTCAGAAATTACAAAAATCGAGTAAAAAAATAGCATTTTTTAAATCCCGGGAAGGCCCCACCAACCAGCGGCACAGTCGCGCATCACAAGTCACAAGTCATGTCATTTTTCGAGCGAAAATCCACGCGTTGTGTGGTGCTAGGATTCGAACCTGAGACCTGTGCCCTCACGGGTAGCTGCTCCAACCACTCCGCCCCTAAGTCACTTGTGTCCATATAACATGTATATTCCTTTAGTACTAACTTTTCAGGATTTTAAAATGAATATTTAGAACCCTAGATGACTTTAGATAAAAAAGTCATCAACTACAAAGTTGTTGTTCTGATCGAGATCTACAACTTTGATGTTGGTGGTTTCACCATCCGAGACCGTTTGACAAATTTGAATTTCAAATCGTCAAAACTTCAGTCATACTGTTGGGGCATCAAATGATTTCAAATGAAAAAAGTCATCAACTACAAAGTTGTAGTTCTCATCGAGATCTACAACTTTGGTTTCGGTCGATTCTACATCCGAGGTCATTTGCAAAATTTGAATTTCAAAATTTTTGAACTTCAGATACAAATTTAAGACCCTAAATGATTTCTAATGAAAAAGTAGTCAACTACAAAATTGTAGATCATAGCGAGATCTGTAACTTTGGTTTTGATCATTTTATCGTCTGTCGTTGTTTGTATAATTCAAAAAAAATTTAATTTTAAAATATAATATCTTCAAACAGAATTCTAGGACTGTAAACAATTTCAAATAAAAAGTCATCATCTACAAAGGATATAAAGTTTGTTTTCATCCGACTTTGTTTGTAAAAGTTATGAATTTTAATGTGATGCGGCATAAATCATCATCGCCGGTTCGTATTATGAACCATTAGTAAAAAGATTTTCACCACCGGTTGGTACCACAAACCGGTAACACAAACCAGCTGTAATGATAGGATATTTACTGCCGGTTCGTGTTACTAGCCGGCGGTGATAATCGTCCAAATTTTCACCAACGGTTCGTAACACGAACCGGCAGGTGATGAATATCACCACCGGTTTTCCACTGGTTTTTAGCAAACCGGCGGTGAAAGCGACAGCTGTGATTACCTGTTGTGTTGTAGTGTCCACCACTGCACTCCCTTCTCTCTACTCCCCCTTAGTTTGTTCAGAACCTCTAGTTCCAACACAGCATACAATTTCATCTATGACAACATCAGTAACCCTCGTCTTAGGCTTTGAATCCAGATTGTGCAGAATGTGGTTAACGTTTCCTGGAAGAGAGACCTAGTAGTACCGGTGTTGCACTTCTGATAACATTCTTTGTGGAGCACTGCATCCAACACCACGTCCAACTAGTTACATAGGATAGTCAGCAAAGAGTATGTATCTAAACACCAGGAAAAACCAGAAAGAGTGCAATACTACAAACATTATTCACAAGAGAATATTGTACATTAAAGATGTCTAAGTATGTTAGGATATCATTTCTCTTTACACACCAAAAGTAAACAATGCCTTAACATTTCATATCTAATACAAAAGAACAGCTTCAAAAACTCACTCAATAGTTAGCAGTCTGATCAAAGTAATAAATCACAACTCATAGGATCCTCTAACATTATAGATACTACCAGTTCTAACAAAAGGAAAAACAATATCAAAGGTTCGATAGGAGTAGCGGGTTAAAATTGTACGTAGATACCCAGCTAGCCAAATCTCATAGGGTTTTAGAACCCGTGGCCATCGCCTCCCATGCCCACCGCAGGTGTTGCTGTAGCAGGGGCCCGTCACGCCGCATGACTGCGACCAAGCCACCGTGTTGTCCTCCGTGTCACCACCGCCACCGCGGCCATTCATTGTCGGTGCATGCTACGACCATCGCAACCGTCATCCTGGCGCCGGCGGTTGCGCTTGTTTAGGGTTCCCCTCCGCCTCTGGTGTTGGGTCTCTAGGATTAGGTTGCATGATTTTGGCAGAGAGGCGGTTACGATTTGTGATTGACGAAAAGAACTAGTCACGGAGGTGTATTCAAGAAGCCAGGGGACGCTAGGAGGGGTTATGCCTGCTGGGCAAATGGAACACACTATTTTCTGAATCTAATTTGTCATTTGTACCCGCTGACCCCGACGCGAATCGGGTGCCAGCCTGCCAGATGCCTAGGGGACCGGCTGCCTCAAGTGGGTACGAGCACGAGCATGGAAGCCAGAATTGCCATGCAGGCCATTTTTAAAAAAAATTGACACGGGCGTGGCATGTTGCGATGCACGGATTTGATGTAGACATTCTGAGTGTTCGGAATAAGGAGGTCCTAAGGAATTTAGGCTCGAGAAAATGAATGGAAATAGACGGAAAACATCTCTTTTCGTTTTTGTTTCTTTATTGTTTGACAAAAATGAAATCAAACCATGATCCGAAATGAAATTACATTATATGGGCATAGGAAAACCATCTAATACGGACATAAATTCAACAAAAACATTTGGAAGCCACACACTTAAACTGAAAGGATACTTTCAATACATTGATAGTCACTACTATACACGTTTACACATGTGGCATTTAAACGTGTGTATGGCGTTTACACCTGTCTAATTGGCGTTTACCCCTCGATCTATATAAACAAAGAATGTCTTCTCTATTTATATTGTCTAAGTGTCATTCTAATTAGTGTATTAAAGAACTTTTCTCAGCTGTTGTTATGTACTTGTTCTGTCAAAGAGAGAGATGCATCATTGTCTAGATCCATGATTTCGTCATGTTCAGTTCATTGGAGATGTAGTCTTTTGCAACTTATCATTGTTAACAGACCATGTGCTTATTGTTCTTGTTTTTTTTTGAAGCTGAAGACTGTGGGGGAGATCCCCACAGTGGTTTTAGATTATATTAAGAAGTAAACAGAGTTACAAACCAGAATTAACTTAAAGCATCAAGGCAGAAGCAAAAGGATGACCTAAGATCATCCCTAAATCTAACAGATTGAGACAAACATTGGTTTTTAAAATTCGCCAAATGCTATGCGTGGGGTCTCGTCCTTGGAAGATCTTGTTGTTGCGCAATTTCCAATGCTCCCATCCGCTATAATAGACACCACCGTGAAGAATTCCAAGCCATGCACATCACGCGCTCTTGTAAATCTGTCTGGTAGCGGCAGAGATGTGTCCCAGCTGAAGTTTATCGAAGTCCAGCACTGTGCCACAAAGGGGCACTCAAAGAACAGAAGATCGATCCCAGCAGCACACATGACACTGAAAGTATCATCTTGGGCATTTAGGTTCCTTCTTCTTAACATGGTATTGGTGTTGAGGCGATCCATGAGTATTAGCCTTGCAAATAATTTAACCCAGAGGGGTGCAATGAGATTTCCAAAGCACTTTGTAGTATGGATGTGTTTCGACCCCGCTGAAAGCATATGTATAGAACTGACGAGAAGAATATTTGTCACCCCAGATCATGGTCCATACATCTGCCGAGTTCTCATCATACTATAACTGATCTAAACGGGCCTGTTGGTGTAGCAGCTCATAATAGGCCTGTGTTGACAGATGGAGCACAAAGACCTCACTCAGATCCTCTTCTAGCATCATTCCATGAACCGAGATGGTTTTGTTTCTGGCAAAGGAGTCTAACCATAGATCCTCCCAGAAAGTAACCATGGAGCCATCTCCTATAGTGCACCTAGCAATCCCTCTATTGATGCCATTGAGTCTCATCACATCATGCCACCAGAAGGAGCCCAGTTCTCTGCAAGTGTGTGGGGCTTGGTCGGTATTGTATGTGTCCCAAACCAATGTAACCCAAGGCACATCCTCTTTGTTGTAGAATTTGTGGAGCTGTTTGAGGAGTAGTGCATCGTTTTGAATCTCAGGCTAATCACTCCAAGCCCCCCTTTGTCTTTGGGCTTCATAATGGTAGGCCAAGCTACCAGATTTCCTCCTTTTGCTGCCTCATCACTTCCTCGCCAGAGGCATTGTTTCCTTGCCCGGTCAATGTTATCAATGAAACCCTTCGGGACTTTGATTGTGCAAAGAGTGTTGGTGACAATTGGGGTCATAGCAGAGTTGATCATCTGTAGTCCACCCGAATAAGACAACCATGTGGGGCACACGGACAACCTTCTTTCAACCCTATCCATGATAGGCGTGAGTTCCTCTATCCTCGGTTTGGTGGTACCCATCGGCAATCCCAGGTACGTAAAAGGGAACGTACCAATCGGCATGTCTTCATGGGCTTATTGTTCTTGTTGTTTAAAAGGCATTGATATTCAGCCGCATTTTTAAATTAAGATAGGTCATTGAGTACAATCAATATTAGTATCAAACACATTGTAGATAAGGCTGCCTTCATTGTAATAAGAATGCCTTCATTGTAATATAAGAATTGCATCTCTCCCTAGATTAACCGAACAACCTTTTGGAGCCAGGGATTACAGCCCGAAGGGATTATAGCCCCAAGGAGTTCAGGTGACAGGAGGGGATTAACTCAATCCCTCCGTGGAATGCACCCCTATGAACCAAACAAGTCCTAAAGAGTAGCTGACACCGTCGGTGGTCAGATCAGGCGGGCGCGCGGCAGTTGTGTTCGATACTTCGATGGCCGGATGGAGTGCGGCGCGTTGACGCAGCGTGCTCCAAGTCCAAGAGGAAGGTGGCGGAGGCTGTTGGTTTGATCTCCCAACCACAGTGGCCCAATGGCAACTTGGGCCTTGACCTCGCACCCTGATCGGGGGCGCCCAGACCATCTATGGCTGGCTGGCCCCTGTCACACTGCGCATTAAATAGAGGTGGGGGCCGGTGGCTCTTAGTACGAGGTTCGCCTGAGCCGTACGCCCCACCTACTAACCCTAAACCCGATTGACAGAGGGGCGCAGCCAGTGATGGGAAGCACCGCCGCCGCCACTGCACTGCACCAACACTCCGACCATTGCTGCCCGTGCGTAGACCTCACCACTGAACCTGTTGTGGCCACCAGCTCCTTTTCCAATCCCTCAGATGATCGGTAAATCGTCTCTCTCTCTCTCTCTCTCTCGGATCTACTTGTTCATCCCAAAAAACAAAGGGTCCCCAATAGTGGTCTTAACAATGGTACCAGAGCCAGGTTTTACCGTATCGGTCTAGATTGGGGAAGAAAAGAACAACAAAAGGGGTCTCGGTTTCGAGAACAATAGGAACCCTAACCCTAAATGAACACAGAGAGATGGACGGAGGGGAGGGACCAACCTGGTTCTCTCGTCGCCGTCGCAACCGCCATCACACGGGGAGAAAGAGGCTCGACAGCGCTGCTGATCTCCTATGCGAGCTCGCCACCGATCCAGATCAGGGAGCTACGCCGCTGCTGTCTTGTGCTCGCGCGCGCGCGAACTCGAACCAAAGGGCGCCGGTCGCAAGGCCATTCGATGGGGCCATGCGTAGCCACACGCATGCACCGGCGAAGGGCTTCATGGCGGCGCCATCCTCTCCCACCGAACGCTTCTTTCCTGGCACCGGTACGTCGAGCTCCCTTGCGGCGGCTTGCCGGTGGCATGAGAAGAGCGGAGGGAGAGAAAAGAAGAGAAAGGATAGAGAAGGGGATGCCGACTGGTTCTAGCTCCGGTGGCGCCCTACTTCATCGGCGATGATGGCCACAGTGGCCGCCGCCACTGCTCTGCTGATGAGCTCAGAGAAAATGAGGAAGAACGAAATGAGCTAGGGTTTGGGGAGGGGCGACCGGCGGGCGGGGTTTTGATCCCGCGGAAGTCAGGCATGGCCATCCGATCAAACTGAATGGCCAAGATTCGTCGGGCTGAATGAGGCCCAGGCGAGGCGGTGAATTCCTGGCCCAGGCCCAGGTTGCGGCCTAGGCGTGGGGGAGCGAGCGTTGCGCACCGCGTGCTGAGCCACAGGCCGCGTCTGCACTGCTGCTGTGCTGCTAGCCCACGGGCCGAGCACAGCGCGCACAAAGCTGGGCCACGGCAAAGCCTCGCGCAAATGGGCCGCAGGCCACTTTTCTGAGGTGGGCCAAAAGAATGGAATTAAAGGGTAGGTCATGGTTTTTTGTTTTATCATTTTCAGAAGCAGATTTAAATGATTTTTTTATCAATTTTGAAGGTTTAAATTTCTGGTAAAATCGCACCAACGTGTTAGATTTTCTAGAGAGTAGAAAAATATAGTAAAATGCTTCTGAAAAGTAGATAAAGAAATTTTGTCAAGTTTCCGCTGCAAAGTTAAAGTTTGTTGTCTTCTTATTAAATTCGTACCAATGGGAGAATTTAATTTGAAGAGCAGTTATAGTTATTCAGTAAATGATGAAAAGTTTATCCTCCTGTTAAAATTAGAACCAAGGGGATTTTTTTTAATTGGAGGAATAGTCAGTTTATAGATAAGATGAATTATAATATTGTTATTTTCTGACCAACGTTGATGATAACAATATTATAAGTTCATTTATGAGTTTAAGCTTAAAGTTAAATTATGGTATTATTATTTTCTGACCAACGTTGATGATAACAATATTATAATTCTATGAGTTTTATGTTTAAAGTTTAAATATCTGATGAATTTTGCATCAAAGTGACCAATTTTTCAGAGAAAAGATAAAGATCAAGGAATGCTCTTAAACTAGAGAAATGTATTTTCATGTTTCCACTGCAATGAAGTTGATTGTCTTCTAATTAAATTCGAACCAACGGGAGAATTTAATTCTGAGGAGCAGTTCTATGTTTTCAAGATTATTAAGGTTCTATACATTAATTCCATTTCTGCCCAATGGTGATGTGGAATTAATGTAGAAGAATGATGTTTATTCTATTTCTGCCCAACGATGATATAGAATAGAACATAAAGTTTTCAAAGTATAATGAGCATCATTGTTGAATATTTTTTTTTCAAACAAAGACCTCCATGCTTTTATTCTTAAAGGCAATAAGAGAAATAAGCTGGGTACTTGTGACTCAGATGATGAAATGCCTAAGGGAAAGTTATGTATGAAAGAATGCCATTGCTTAAGGGACTGTGTTCTCTTTAAAGAATGGCTTGAAAAGAAAAGAATTCTAGGATATTGATCCAAGAAAAGAGATAGATCAATGAGAGACTTCATTGATAAATGTCTTTTATGTACTCTCTGTGAAGAAGAATTAATTTTCAATTTCACTTATGAGAGTTGTAAAAGTCATATACATGATTAAACATGTGTGTTAAAAGAATATTCGGATTTATTTCTGAATTTGATGATTGAACATGAGCCAATCCTGGTATTTATGTCCGTTTAAGGGAATTATCTCGCATGGCGGGAAAAGTTTGTGATAGTACCCGCATGGAGGAAAAAGTTTGAGAAAATACCCGCATGGCGGGGTAAAGTTGGCATAGTACTTATCCCACATGGAGGGAGAAGGATGTGATGACTCATGTGCTCTAAGTGTATCCCGCACATGGAGAAAAGTTTGGGGTAGCTCTTATGCTATCCTAGTATTGACGCTACACTCTGATTGTGTCATGGTCATTAAGTACTCAATGAGTTTAAGAACAAAAGAAAGTTGCATGTGAACCAAAAGATAAGAATGATATGCAAGCATGACTTGCAGAAGTATTGATAATAATAGACTATGTTGAGTTTTGAAGTGTAATGAGGAAAATGTACTCCCATACGAATTTTGTTTGCATGATGTAATCATGTGGATGAAGTAAGTAATCAAAGTTTCCTCATTCACAAGAGTTCTGAATGTTTCGAAATTGTAATAGAAAAGTTCATACCACATTTCGAGGGGGAGAAATGTAAGATTAATTAAGAAAGACAAATAAGAAAGATACTTCCCCATACTTCAGATAATGCAATGCATACTATTCATTGAAGGTAAAAGTGATCTATAAAAGATGAATATGATCGTTGAGGGAGTAAGACGGTCATAATAACGATACCCCTAAAGTAAAGAAATAGCTAAATTCCTGGACCTTTTACAGTTCCAATAGGACGATAGCATAGTCGGCTAGTATTCGTACCGGACGAGTTCAGAGTTATCAAGGCAGTGCTAAACACGTCATATGAGTTTTTAGCAGATTAAACCCAAAATAAGAAATTTGAAGATACACCATCTTTATAGAAGATAGAGTAATCTAGGGGAGCATGGTATGTAGATACCTAAGGCTTGAATAGAAGTGGGATTACATATCCACTACAGTGTTTTAGAGCAACAAATTGCTTAATACATGTTGATGTTGTATGACATATACAACACCTGATGTTAGCTCTTAAAGAAGATGAATAAGTAAATAAGGATCTTGTGATACAGGAGGCTATAGAACAATTGCCTTTTGGCAATGAAGAGTAACAATAGCCTCATATGAAAGAAGTGCCACGAGGCCCTAGAAGGTCTCAAAGAATAAGAAAATCAGATATTTCTGGTGACTAAGGAGTCAATGTTAAGAAAGAAATTCAAATGGAGGGTAATTCCGCCTCATTTGAAAAAGACATGAGTGGCGTTCACTCATCTAAATGGCAAGAAGCAAAGGAAGATGAAATGAAATCGATAAATACCAATGATGTTTGGGACTTAGAAGAAATTCCTAATGGAGCCAAAATAGTAGGCTGTAATGGGTCTACAAGACAAAGGTGACTCCAAAGGGAATATAGAAAGATATCCAAAGGGAATACTGAAAGCTATAAAGGACCACTTGTGGCGAAATGATTTACACAAAGAGAAGGAATAGATTATAATGAGCATGCAAGGATTCTTTTAGAATCATAATGGTGTTAGTGGCACATTATGATTTATAGTAACATCAGAAGGATGCAAAGACATATTCCTCAACGGGGATTTGTATGGAAAAGTTTATATGGCATAACTCAAAAGGTTTTGTCGTGGAAGGAAAAGAACGTAAGGGATGTTGCCTAAAGAAATCCATTTATTGATTAAAGCAAGCTTCAAGACATTGGTATTTGAAGTTTGACAGTACAATAAGAAAATTTGGATTTAAAGGGAATGTAGAGGACAATTATATTTATGCAAAGTTTAAACATGGGAAATTTATTTTCCTAATCCTGCATGTGGGTAACACCTTACTCGCTAGTAGTGGTGTTAATCTACTGTTGGAGAAGAAACAGTTCTTGTCCTCAAGTTTCAATGAGAATGATCTTGGTAAAGCGTCATTCATTCCAGAAATTGAAACTTACTGAGACAAAAGGAAAAGGGTTATTAGAACTATCTCAAGTGTATACTTAGAGAAGATTCTAAAGAAATAAAGTATATATGTGAGTAAACCTGTGCCTGTTCATATAGTAAAGGGTAATAGTTTTGGGAACTTCCAGTGTTCCAAGAACCAATGTAAGATCGATAAAAAGGACGTCCTATATGCTTCAGCTGTTGGAAGCTTAATGAATGCTTATCAGTAAGAGCTTACCCTGACATAGTTCATGTATCCAGGATGTTTTGGCAGAAGTCCAGTTCAGATATAGATAACTGGAATGGAGTTGAGAATGCTTTGCAATTGTGCAAAGATTTATAGGCCTCATGGTGAGTAAAAAGAATAAGTACTCTCAAATAGTTGTGGGTACAAATGTTAAATTTTGGCGAGATTTTTAGTGAAACCCACATAGTAGCTAACACTTGCAGTTGGAGTTTTATTGTGGAAAAGCTCCAAAGAAACAGTTGTGGTGTCATCGAAGATAAATACCCACAGTATAGCTTGTTATGAGGCTTAAGGACAGGCGAAATGGTTAAAAGAACTTACACCCGGAATTGATAATGGTATTCAACAGCAATAATCATTTAAGTAGTTCGCTCCTATAACAATGGGTCAAGTGTGCTGCCAAACACATTGACGTTAAAGATATACGTTGTGAAGGAGAAAGTCCGGAATCATACTAAAAGTATTGAACATATAAGTAACAAGCAAGTGCTTGCGGATCTGCATACAAAAGGCTTACCACCCAGTGTGTTTAGAGAACACACAGTCGACATGGGTTTAAGGGAAAGCCTATGATTTTCGGACAATAAAGGGCCCAAAGTTAAAGAATCTGTTTCAGAACAGGGACGTGTATTGTAGATGTTAAATCTATCGGCGATTGACCGTGACGATGAAGCATGCTCTATGCACTAATCTGTGATGGAACAAATAAAAGTGAAAGGGATTAAAGTCAAAGTTTAAAGTTAAAGTATGAGTTGAGATCAAGGGGAGAATGTTGGTTTGATCTCCCAACCACAGTGGCCCAACGGCCACTTGGGCCTTGACCTCGCGCCCTGATCGGGGGCGCCCAGTCCATCTATGGCTGGTGGGCCCCCGTCACACTGTGCATTAAATAGAGGTGGGGACCGGCGGCTCTTAGTACGAGGTTCGCCTGAGCCGTACGCCCCACCTACTAACCCTAAACCCCAGTGACAGGAAGCGTCGCCGCCGTCACTGCACTGCGCCAACACTCCGACCATCGCTGCCCGTGCATAGACTTCACGGCCAAACCTGTGATGGCTGCCAGCTCCTTTTCCAATCCCTCGGATGATCGGTAAATCGTCTCTCTCTCTCGGATCTACTTGTTCATCCCGAAAAACGAAGTGTCCCCACTAGATCCTAGACCTAGAGATAATAGTGGTCTTAACAGAGGCGACTCGGTGGATGATGGAGAGAACGATGTTGCGGTTGACGCTGACGCCAGCGCCGACGCCAGCAGACACTGAGGGGGCGCAGGGAGCTGCACATGAAGCGATTATGTCGTAGGAGTGGATCAAGCCGGGTCAGATGTCGCCGAGTACTAGAATTGGATTCACCGAGAGCCGAGAGCCCAGAGCCCGGTCAAAGTTCGCCGAGTATCCTGGCCGACGAGATCAAGCCCCTGCCTCCCAACGAGCAGCTTATTCGTAATCCCGAGCTCGCCGCGACATTCCACTATCACGAGCAGTCCCGGGCAAAGTTCGCCGAATACCAGAGTTGGATTCGCCGAGAGCTGGAGACCAAGGGATATGTTGAGGTGGATGACCACTATGAGGAGAGGTGTCAACTGCTGCAGGTTGTGGCTGTGCACGAGGCCGTCTTCTGTGGCAGGGAGGTGGGGGGAGGATGAGAAGCAGGCCCAGGCCATGGCCAGGCCCTGCGTCGCTAGTGCTTTGCTTAGCCACCTGTCATATTACTACTCAGTTCGTCAATTGTTTAGATGTAATCTACAGTATATTCCAATGATTTAATAATTCTATACTGCTGTGCTCTTTCCTGTTTCAATCAATAATCGAACGCCTACTGCTGCTATAGCCTATACCAGGATTCTGCTTGGATGTTGGGGAAAAAAATCGAAACTTGGTCAAATTTGTTTGGCAGGGCCAGGTGATAAGGAAGTGAATAGGGTGGCTAAATTGACAAGCTGAATCTGTTAAGTATCATGCAAATTTGTTTGGCAAGGCCAGGCCCAATCATCGTTTTCCTACTTTGCACCTGAGATGGGCTTGCACTTATCTTTATGATTTTCTATTCTTAAATTGGATTCTTGCTCTGTTGTTTTTCGCCACTGTTACCACCAGTTCTCTAATGAAGTATCAACTGTGAAGTGCAAATACGAGTCCTCCATTGAGTTTCAGAATACCGATTTTTCTTGTAATCTTGCTTCAATGCTCATTTACTAAGCACATGCCTATTTAGAAAATAATTTGGAACCTGGAACCGGCATACCCCATCTGGCCTTCATAGCCAGAAACAAGAACAGGAGTCCAAGTATATCAGAGCTCCTCACTGATGAGGGAACTTTTTTAGCAAAAATAAAACTAAATTTCTAATAATAGTATGTTTGAAAACCCTTTACGCGACTCAAAACTAAGTTGCGCCATAGGTGCGACCGAGGGCGCCACGCCGACCACGTTCGGCCTCCATGGCCACACTGGAGCTGACGTGGAGGCTGAGTCACGCCATACGGTCTGGTGCAACTCAGTCATAGTGTAGCCTTTGGCGTGACTGAGTCGTGCCAGACCCTTTGGCGCGACTCAGCCTCATATAGCCCAACCAAGCAGCACCCATGTGGCTAAGGTTACACATGTGTAAAGGTGAATCGATCGTGCCATTGTCACCAATGTATTTGGAAAATACAAAGAGGAGAAAACCAATTATTTATTGTATTTTGTGGAGATAGTCTTGCCGACGTATAAAGTATAACCCAACAAAGTGGTCACTAAATGTCAAAACCAACTAGATACCACGTCATCTCAAGCTTATCTTACTAATATATATTTCTTTGGCAAAATCCAAAATAAATCTTGTACAACCACAAGGCCTAACATGTGTATAAATATCCCCCAGATTAGTAGGTAATCCATCACCCATATTATTGAGACCAACTAGCAACATCGTAGCAACAATGGCGGCCAAGATATTTTCCCTCCTTATGCTCCTTGCTCTTTCTGCAAGTGCTGCTACCGCAACCTTTATCCCGCATTGCTCACAACCTCCAATAGCTGCCCCTCTTCCCCCATACCTCCCACCAGTGTGCGCAAACCCAATTCTACAACCCTACAGGCTCCAACAGGCAATCGCAGCAAATATCTTACAGTCATCACCCTTGTTCATCCAACAACCATCGGCCCTACTGCAGCAGCTGCCCTTGGTGAATTTGTTGGTACAAAGCATCAGGGCACAGCAACTGCAGCAACTGGTGCCACCTGCGATCAGCCAAGTAACTGTGGCAAACCTTGCTGCATACTCCCAGCAACAGCAGTTTCTCCCATTCAACCAACTGGCTGCAGTGAACCCCGCTGCTTATTGGCAGCTGCAACAACTACTACAATTCAACCAACTGGCTGAAGTGAACCCCGCTGCCTATTTGCAGCTGCAACAACTACTACAATTCAACCAGCTAGCTGCTGCGAGCCCTTCCGCCTTCTGGCCACAACAACAGCTGCTGCCGTTCTACCCACAGGCTGTGGCTAACGCCGCCACCCTCTTACAACTACAACAGTTGCTGCCATTCATCCAACTTGCTCTGACGAACCCAGCAGCCTCCTCCTACCAACAGCCCATCCTTGGTGGTGCCCTCTTTTAGATTGCTTATGAGTTGTAATTCAATAATGAAGTTTTTAGGCTGATGTCTGAGGCTTCTCAGAAATAAGAAATTGTATTTCCAGATTCTAATGCGCTACTGGTCTCCAAGTGTGTTTGATAATTATTTTTCCATAAATCATCCTTACAGTGTGATACTCGATTAATTGAGCATTACCACACACAATCATCATGATGTTGGTATAATCTCCAAAAATGCGTACTGTGTTAAGTGGGACCAGCAAAGCCGAATGTGCATAGTGGGATCGATGGTAATCTTAGTTATAATCTTCACTTTGAATTTATAGATAAAAGTATCAAAAACACTATTTCTAACATGGAAATAAAAAAAATTTAAATTCATCTCCATTAGATATATTAGCCTGACTTGTATGACAACAGTTCATGTAGATAGAATGATGGGAATTGTGCACACACAAAGGCCAATGCGTTCACTGATCTTTGGCCACAATGTGCAATTCTATTATTGTACATGTGAGAACAACATTCACGCAAGTAGATGAATTTTTTTTGGCAACAATAAGGTGCACTTATTGCTCTCCAGTGCAGCATATCGTTAAATGTGTGTTCAAAAACCTTTGATGCAAACTAACTGACCATTTTTAGATCGACATAAATGCTTACTTGGGGAAACCGACAGAGCATGAACCATCGTGTCCCTGCAACCACATGTCACACCCAAAAACAGCATCGAGATTTTGTTAGATCTAATTGAGCAACAAATACACTTGTTGTGTTGTTGTTGTTCCGTTAAGAGAATTACACCTTACGAAATAATGAAAACTGAATTAGAATGAATGTGATAAGGGTTCTGTACTTAATTCTTAAACTGCTAGATAAATGAAAATTACATGTGCCCATAAACTACTGTGGAACTTTTGATACATATAACATGCAAAAGAACTTGTAATAGGTGTACATAGACGTCACCAACAAATATATTAGCAGACTAATCAAATATATCCAACAGAAATATATACCAAGCACCATTCCAACTCGCTTTGTTGTATTGTCCTTTGACCATTCTTCATTCACTTGGTTCTTTACTACATGGGGTTTGGGTTAAAGGAATCTTATTGCAAAAAAATGTGGGTGTTCATCACGAATGCTTTGTTCATTGTTCCAAGAACTTGAACATGCTATTTTTTTTACTATTTTATGGCATCCTCTATGTTTTAGCGCATATATCAGTTCCTAAAAATATCATTGATATTCTCTAGCACATAATGGAACATACCCTTGTGGTCTTGGATCCTATGAGGAATAGCTCAAAAAATGTGCACAAGATGTAGTCTCTTGAGTTTGAGCCAAAAACTTACAATAACAACACCTAATATAATTTGTGACACCTCCATGACTCAACTGGTTGGCATCAAGTACAACCTCTAAGCCCTCCATATGCAATGCTTTCACTGCAACATCATCTACAACATTCTTGGTGATCCCTGTTGATCAGTCACCAGTTCACCAGTACTACATTTGAGGGGGGGGAGACCCAAAATAAAAAACTCTACCGATAGGGAAGCACCACGCTAGATGGACCATACATGAGTGCTTTTTATATGCCACAATTCATAACTAGGTGTAGCATTGTAGCAATACAATATATCATTCATGTACTTCACATTCCCTAATGGATGTTGTTAAATTTATGGACCTTGGCCTCATCGATCTTGCAAATTCTTCTCCGTATCCTTGTTTCATCATATTATCCTCTCATTATGCCATATATTCTTACTTGGAGCTTACATTCTCAATGTCCACGTGGCTCCCTTGTCCGATGTGTTAGGAAACTTGGCCCTTGTTTATGGTCTTCTGTTTCTAACTATTTGCTCCCACCTTCCCTTAGCTTTCATGACTTACCTCTAAAAGTTACTATTTTCATGTGCCATTGTGTGTGGTATCATCACATAATTCCAAAGAACTCTTAAAAACTTGTTCTATCCAAATTGAGAACATCTTTTTGTACTGTTGGAACAATTGATCTTTTCTTGTTAAGTCTCACTATGGCTCGTTTGGTGACAGTTCTACTTGAAAATGATTTAGATCCACATCTATCGATCATAACTTTAGGAATTTGCTATGATCAAGTGGAACAGATATTACGGTGTTGTTGGTAAGTGAAGTGTCAACCAATTTGATTGTTTGGCTCTTGTGAGGTAATACTGTCAGTGACATGATCCATTTGCAGTAGGTTATGGGTGCTAAGCGCATTGTATGGCGAGGGAACGGGTGACTCTATGAATTTATTATAAGCACAGCTTAACCAATAGAAATTAACATTGGTGAATGCCACTGTGAATTGTTTCTGGTGCAAAATAGCCCAACTAAGTAGCACCTATGTGGCTAAGGTTACACATGTGTAAAGGTAAACGGATCGTGCCACTGTCACCCATGTATTTGGAAAATGCCAAGAGGAGAAAACCACTTATTTATTGTACTAGCAAAAATGCCCGTGCGTTGCAATGGGAGAAAAATTATGAAATGTTCACGGGAAACAACCATGAGAATCATACATGACATCCATGGTATCCATAATATAAGTTAATGTTGGTAATAATCCTATTAAGCCTATATCTGATTAAAATACAACCACCTAGCATATCCACGTTTCATCCATTACCAACAAATTAAAACAGCACTGAGTTTTGGCTCTCACAAAGTACAAGTCCATCTATAACTAACTACCACACATTCTACTCCTAAGTTATACATGTACAGCAATGCCACCTACTTACGAACACAAACGATACAAATTACCTTATCGTTCTACCATTTACGGGAGTGCCCTTCTCTGGATCTGTACCAGTCCACAAGAGATTATGTATCATCTCCTCCCTATGTGTTTGTGCCGAGGCCAGAGCTTTATATGTCGTGACTTGTGGCCAGTCCATGGATGCAACCACCTGCAAAAGGTTGCACCATCTATTCCATTACTGTGTGTCATGACATTTCAAATGTGGAGTGAAATTTACTTTTAAATTCATACAGCATTTGAATGGAACAATTGTTATTGTTAGCAGAGAACAAGAAACTAACAGCTACAATGAAAGCCGAGGAATCTTCTCCTGCTGTAGGATGGATAACATCGGCACCAAAAATGATTGCTGGCACATCTAAGACAAAGGTATTCCATTAGGCACAAAGGCTCGCTTAAGCACTGTATTTTGACCTCAAACCTGATAAAGCATAGAATAAATTTCAATTTCCATATAACAACCGAAGCACAGATTTTTCAAGGATGCACAAGCCATATTGACCAGTAAGTCAGTAACATCCGGAAGAACCACAATAAGTAGCTGCAAATTCGGAGCCCTCATGTGAACATCCCCTTAAAGCAGCTTCTATGTGATTGGGTGAGGCTGACTGAACACACCGGCCTAGGATTGAAATCCTGAAATATCACTGACATCAAATATGTGTTGACTATGTAGAAATCACAAAGATGTAAATATGGTTCGAGTCAAATATGCACAGAGCACAAAAAAAAACTACCTTCCAATCAGACATTAAGAGATAAACATAATATATTTCTTGCATACATAAGGAACATAAACCATGGATTTTAGCAAATAAAACACTGGACAAAATCGACCAAGATGACAAGCAAATTACATATATGTATCAATTACAAGCGCTAGAAGTGCAATGCTAATGATCAGGTATGCAAGTTGTCTGGTAAATAAATTCATCCGTATGTTTATTCTTCTTTTTGTTTGATAAACATGATAAAATTCATCCATGGTTGCTGGTTAATTGGGCTAATTAGTATTCGTGCAGATCTGCATACTAAAATTTTCAGTCATATGCACCAAGAGTCATATCCACATAGAGTCGCATACTAAAATTTTCAACTTGCAAGCCTTAGAGTTTAGTAATAACAAGAATATTTACTCCAACAAATACAATACAATCTGCATATATATAACTTGGTTCTAACATATCACAATTCGAAAACCCAGCTAAGATCACTACCGGAAACTGGCTATTTGCCGATTGTTTTTATGTATGCCGAGTGCATTTCCTCGGCCACTCGGCAAACAAGCCTTTTGCCGAGTGTTACGAAAAAACACTCGGCAAAATAAATGCACTCGGCAAACGATGTAAAAAACACTCGGCAAACTAGAAAAAAAAAACACTCGGCAAAACTAGGCACTCAGCAAAGAAATATGTTTGCCGAGTGTAACTATTTGACACTCGCCAAATAATTTTATTTTTTTCTCTTTGGACCTTGAAACTTTTTCAACTCTCAACATACAACATGTGGTGTTCCATGTTAAAATTTGGTATATTTGTGGATCTGTTTGCTATATTTAATTAATTTATTGTATTTCTAGAAATTTTTTTGTATAAGTCCAATTTGAACAGTAAGTGATTCAAATAATATAATAAAATGAGTAGAAAAATAATATTCATGCTATCGAGTCCAGTGTGAGGGAAATGAAAAGAAATTTCGAACATCTTGTTCAGGAAACACAACCACGAACGTGTGGCCGAATGGTTTTTAAATTCTAAAAAAACAAACGAAGTCTGAAAATTATGAGATTTGTCATGATGTGATGATATCATACGTGGAGGCTATGGTAAAAAATTGAGAAGGTTTTAATAAAAGATGAAAGGCACAGAACAAAATTACTTGTTATTCTTTGAAATTTTTTTCCCCATGGGCGGTTGCTTGTCGTCGGCATCGCCTTTCTGAGAGATTCCATGTTGTCAATTCCAATCTGGCGAGACCAAGATTAAAACTTGGCAAGATCGGGTTCGGGATACAGAGACTTCGCTGTGAACAAAGATTTTTTTTTAACAAGATCCGTGGGCTATTATATCTAATACCAACTAAAAAATAGTTAAGTCTTTCGTCCAACCGTGTGTTGGTGTGCGTGCCCGACACTCTTCGTAATAACGAGACCAAAAGGAAGAGGAAGACGTGGAGAATTCCACGTACGCACGTCTCTTTTTATTTCCCGGTGCTTGTGGATCAACGTGCAGTGGCCTGCTAGCGGCTGGCGGTGGAAGCGGCACGGATCGAAGGTTCTCGCACGTGAAGACGCCGACGCCCGCGAGCTATGGAGGAACAGCACGCGCCGCCCCTACGGCGGATGTGCATGGCGACGCCTGGCCCTGTTTGTTTCACTGAAATCTAGCTTATGCTGATTTGTTGTGAAAGAAAAACACTGTTTGTTCGCTGAAAAGTACGGCTGAAGTAGTTAATGGCAACTGGTCAGCCATTAATCATTAGCACTCTTCCATTATTTCTACCAGTTTAAATTTAGACACGTCATGCATGCAAACAGCACCCGTACGCCCTCATTCTATTTCTGAACGCGACAACGGACGGCTAGCGAATTGGTGGAGCACTGTTCTCAGACTGTAATCTACCTTCTTTGCAGGGACGGATCCTTGATAAATGTCTAGGTGGCTTCTTCAGCGTCCCAACAGCCCTGCCCGTCCCACCGCTGTATCCGTCCCTACTTCTTTGACTGTGGATAAATCAATCGTTAGTGTTGTTCTACGTTAAACTCTTTTAAACGTAACCAAAATTTTATATAAAAATATTAATATTTGTGACATCAAATTAGATTTAACATGAAATATATTTTTGGAAAAAGTCCAAATTACTCCCCTCAAGTTTGAGAGAACATCATAAGTTATGTTAGAAAAATATATCTTAACTTTTTGCCACTATTTTGATAGCTTAGGAAATTTAATAATAAATTAACACTAGAGATACAATATCGTATAAAACATAATGATGAAAAATTCATAGTGCATTTTTCTAACACAAAATACAATGTCCTCTATCACCTCTCAAAATTTGAAACTAAAATATAATTTGTACGTAGAGAAACAAAAAAAAAATCTCTTTAGGGTGTTAGTTGAACCAACTTAAATAGTTGGAGGGAGTAAATTGAACCAAATGTTAGTTTGGGTGTTTATTTGGACATTAGCCGAACTTGGAGGGAGTAATATGGACTTTTCCTATATTTTTATATTATATACTTTTTGTGTTATAGATGCAATTATCTTTTTATATTATTATTCAATCTTAAATAAATTGACTTTGTACAAAACACATATTGTGGACATTACCTTCAATTACTATATAATATTGTGGACGTTAGCTCGTTAACGTCTAATATTGTGGACGTTAGCTCATGTACGTCATAGCAGATCGTGTAACTATACATTGATTTGGAGACTGAAAGGGG
Organism: Miscanthus floridulus; assembly: GCF_019320115.1. Classification (NCBI taxonomy): domain Eukaryota; kingdom Viridiplantae; phylum Streptophyta; class Magnoliopsida; order Poales; family Poaceae; genus Miscanthus; species Miscanthus floridulus. Next base: position 115,243,803 of record NC_089589.1, on the reverse strand, counting down.
ATGTAACAAGCTTGGTTTAATTGATAATCTAGAGTTCAGACCTGATACATATGAAGACAACAGCGGTCCGTAGATGCTGCTGTACAAACCAAAAGACGCATCTTCAAGTTGCGCCTAAAAAATTGCAGATCACTGTGAAACACTACCAGGAACGGGAGCTTTGCCGTGTGCCATATATAGGCACACACGGCAAAGCCACGAATACACTCGGTAAAGGGCACTCGGCAAAAAATTCATCGGCAAACTAACTTTGCCGAGTGTTTTTCGTCGGGCACTCGGCAAAGACGTTGCCAAGTGCCCACAACACACTCGGCAAACATTTTTCGCAAAAAATAAAAAAAAACAAATTGCCACCGGCCGCCGCCCACCACGGCCACCACGCTGCCAGCGGCCGCTGCCCACCACGGCCACCACGCCGCCACCGGCCGCCGCCCACCACGGCCACCACGCCGCCACGCACACTACCGCCCCACGCCGGACGCCGCCCGCCTCCACGCCACCCGCCTGCCATGCCGCACGCCACCCGCCACGCTGCACGCCACCCGCCGGATCTTGGAGAGGGGAGGGGCGGCCGCCGGGACGCCATTAGATCCAGGAGGGGAGGGGCCGCCGCCGGATCTGGGGAAGGAGTGGAGGGGGCGGCGCCGGGGAGAAGGGGAGGGGGCGGCGGCCGGGGAAAGGAGGGTTCTCCTTCTTTGCCGAGTGTTTTTGTTCTCCTTCTTTCCCAGAAAAAAGATTTTATTTCTTTGTCGAGTGCAAAAAAGAAAACACTCGGCAAACCCCCTCTTTGCCGAGTGTTTTTTTTACACTCGGCAAACCTCCTCTTTGCCGAGTGTTTTTAGCGCAGCACTCGGCAAAGAACTTGTTTACTGAGTGCCCGAGATAATACACTCGGCAAACAAAAAACACTCGACGAATTTGACGTTTCCGGTAGCGAAACTATCTGGAACCTATATTCAAAATCAGATCAAAATTGTTGCACACCATTTAGAGACTTAACAAGCCTGATCTATGAAGATAAATAATAACGATAGTATGTATAGGGTCCCGGTGCAACGCACGGACCTATATCTAGTGAGAGAAAAAAAGGCAAAAAAGACAAACCTTTATCGAACACATTATGAAAAAAAAAAAACTGGAGAAGTTTGGGTCGAACGTGGAGTTCATGGATATTTCCTCGATCTGTGCTGGTGTCCCAATCCGAGCTGGTGGCTGGCTGGCTCCTCTGTGGCAGCACCTCCACCACCGTAGAAGACCAGCGCCCGCGGCCACCGCGGCGGTGCAAGCTTCTCTGAAGAATGCGGCGATGGTGCCGCCGGGAGTTAGACGCGACCCTGCATGTGGACGGTATTTGCGCCGGTGCGGGAGACCAGCGAGCACGGTCCGGCAAGCGGCGGCGGCGCCACTGAGGCGGGAGAGACGGCTGGGAGGGGGACGTCGAGCGCCGGAAAACGGCTGCCGGGAGGCCGAGACGGCCCTGCGTGCGGGCCGGAGTTGCGCCGGTGCCTCGACGGCGTGGGGAGGTTGGGCTGCGGACGGTGAGCTCCGGCTACCGGGAGTCACGCGTGGCGGCGGCGACGCGCAGGAGGAGAGCGGATCCAGGGCAGCGGCGGCGGGTGGATCAGCGGCGCTGTGGCGGACGGGAGGAGCGGCTGAAACGATGCGGCGTCGATGTTTTTCCCCTTTTTTTATCGGAGCGATGTGAGTCACGTGAGTTGGCCGGACGCGAGAGAGTGAACTGGACTGCTGGACCGAATTGAATGGGCTGGACGAAAAAAAAATCTGAAACTTTGCCTTTTTATTATTGCCCGCGGCGAACAGATCCGGCACGGATAGGCTGGACGAAGATTTATAGAAGACAGAAATTTTGTGGAGACTGTATTAAAGTATAACCCAACAAAGTAGTCACTAAATGTCAAAACCAACTAGATACCACGTCATCTCTAGCTTATCTTACTAATATTTTTTTTGGCAAATACGAAAAAATTTAGTGAAAAAATGAAAACTAAATATTAATTCTAAACGAAAATATGAAAAAAAAACTAAATGGAAAGTGAATAAAAAACAAACTAAACGAAAATATGAAAAGAAAAACATGTCGGTAGCTGCTACAGTTCTACGACATTGGCTGTTGGCCTTAATATTAATTCTTTTGTCACCGATGTATAGCTAAGGCCCTCAAAACGTCAGGATCGGATGGGCGCTGCATAGTGATACAAGAGTGAAAGATACGTAGACAACATATACAGGTGCGGGCCGAGTGGTTTCGTCATGTCCATCTCTAGCTCCTGCCGCGCCTCTGCCCACTCCTCGTCGACGCTTTCCTGCCATTCTTTGGGATCCAAGAAGAGCATGTCCTCGTGGATCATGATGCAGCCATTGTTGTCGATCACGTCGCAGACCCAGGCCCGGAACTCGTCGAACTCGTCGTACGCGATCTGCAGGGAGCGGATGACGCTGCAGATGGTGTCCTTGGCCTCGGCGAGCTCCTCCTTCGTGTAGTCCTCCAGCCTAGGCACGCGGTAGTCCTCCTTGTCCTGCGACAGCACCCACCGGAGGAACTCCACCGGCATCTCCGCCATCTTTACCATCGTCACGGCGCCTCCGTTGTCTGTAGTCGCACCGGCCATCGCGTCAGCAGCTGCCCTCCGCCTTGCCCTGCCTCCTAGCTGGCTGCCTCTCCAGCCGCGAGATGCCGAATTGCCGATGCTTCTCGCTTTTGGCACGGGAGAACGTGTACTCAATCTAGCTATGTGGCTGCTGAAACCTAGCTTCGTCCTCTCTTGCGGTTGTAAATCCCGCGGCGTGCATCGTCTGATTATATACTACTGCTACAAGGGAAGGATTTGCATACTCCGAGTCGATCCTCTTATCCACGGACTCTGCTCTTCCTTTTCGGAATCGGTCGCTAGGCTGGAGCAGCGAGGCGGACACCTCGTTGCTCAAGGATTGGACACGGGACGGGGACGTTTTATACTCTGTTACATCAGAAACCACTACAAATTTGTAACGGCAATGCTCCTGTCAGGACGAACGGACGTCCGTCTGGACGGGACCGACATGCTTCGCGCGCGCCCCTAGGCCTTGCACCTCGCACTTTCCTAAAAAAAAAAACTCGCACCTTGCACGGTCACAGGGACCCGCCTTGCACCGCATGTGATTCCGTGCCTTGCGCCGCACGCCCCTGCACCTCGCTCCTCACACGGTCGCTTCAGACCCACCTCGTGCCTCACGCCGTCCGTGCCCACGCCTCACGCCCCCACTCATGCCTCGCGCCACGTGCTGCCCGCGCCTCATGCTGCGCTCCCACGTGCTGTGTCAATTAGCCTCCATTGGACGGCAGCAAGTAGATGAGCACATATTGCAACCGTATGTTTTATGCGTTTCAGATGTATGTTACATAGATTTCATCTAGATGTTGTAAAAGTAGATCTGGTGTTGCATATGTTGCAATGGATATACACGTATTTTGCAAGTATATGTTTCAGCTGTTTCAAACGTATGTTGCAAGTGTTTTATATGGATATTGCATATGTTGCAGTGGCTATACATGTAAGTTGCAAGTGTATGTCCAAATGTGTCACCTATTTCAATTGTTTCATCTGGATATTGTATATGTTGCAATATTGCATATGTTTTACACATCTATTGCAAGAGTCTATTCAAAATATTTCATCTATTTCAGATTTATGTTGCAAATGTGTTTATATGGATGTTATAGTTGCTATACACATGTTGCAAATGTATGTTTGTAAATGTTTCACCTGTTTCAGACGTATGTTGCACAAGTGCTTTCATGTTGCAACATTAGCGGGCGTAGCAACATGGATTACAAAACACGATTACTTTAATAACTCATTAAGTATTTATAAATATAATTATTTGCTAAAGTACATCAAAACGGAAAACAATGCCTTTGGTTGTTTTTGAGATGGTACACCTTCTGAAATCATTAAAGGTTGTTTTTGAGACGGTACACCTCTAGAAATCATTAATTTTTGGTGTTTTCAGCTACCTCTAAAGATTCTTTCAATTATCAAAGGAGGTTGGAAACACCCCTCTAAAAATTAAATTTATAAAGGCGGCCCACAATGTGCTCCCCCACTAAAATTAGGTGCAACATAAAAACATCATAACTTTTCCAGATCAAGCTAGATGAAGAAAAAGCTTATATCAAAGTTGTAGAGCTTGAAAAGACCTATAACTAAGCTAGATGAAGAAAAAGCTTATATCAAAGTTGTAGAGCTTGAAAAGACCTATAACTTTTTGTCCTAAAATTATGTTTAAATTTCTCAAAATTTGAAATTTATGTTTTTTTAAACTTTTCAAATGACCTCGAATGGGGAGTCGCCCTAAACTAATAATGTATTTCTAGACGATATCTAAAACTTTTAGTTTAACTTTTTTATATAAAAAGATTGCCTACTACACTTGATCACAAGTTAGTTTGAGGTGTAGTGGGAGTGTACCCTCATGCGGGGCCTGTCGAGTTTGATCCCCATAAAGTGTGCACACACACTAAAACCGTGTAACTTACCATTTACGACCCGTGGGTCACTTGTTGGGCACTCTCTAGGCTAAAGAAAGATTTTAGCTTTTTTACCTAATTTGTGAATTCACGGGAAATGATTTCTACAGACAGATTAGCTTGTTTACTACCTCTTAAAATCCATGTATAGTACTGGTAAGTTTTGACCTGCATCTAGAAATTAATTTCTATGTGCAACTGGATACCCACCTCTAGATTTTTTAGAGACACTTGATTTGACGCCGCTAGAACTGGTCTATAAAATGATTTTGACTGCCTTGGTAGTGTATTGGTGACCTGTGTAGCTCTCTACCCATGAAGCATATGTGCGAAGAGCCCAATGTTGACTGGTGGTGACGCCTCACTTTCTGCATGCGGCGGCGACGACCTGGTTGTGGCTTTGAGCGGCGTGCCGGTCACTACTACAAAAAGGATTTGTATCAACGCTTCCTTTTTTTAGGGGCAAATGGTTCCCAAACGAGCCACCCCTGCAAATGGATTTGTAGGGGCGACTGGTGTTATCAACCGCCCTACAAATGACCATATTTGTAGGGGTGGCTCTACATCCAGCCACTCCTACAAATCCGATTTGTAGGGGCGGCCCTACAAATAGACGCAGAATATTAAAAATTAAGTACTAAAATTTGAATTTTTTCAAACGGCCTCGGATGGAGAAATGACCAAAATAAAAGCTGTAGATCTCGAAAAGTTATTGAACTTTGTTGTTTACAACTTTTCCATTTGAAACCATTTACTGTTCGAAAATACTTTTAGAAATTTAATTTTTAAATTGTTGAAGAACTCTGATTTCTCTTTTTAATCTCTGGCTAAAACTTGTAACTAGTCTTTCTCCCTCATACTAACTTCAAATTTGATTATTTTTTTCCTAAAATTTTCTAAAATCATGCTCTATCAATATATTGTCTTCTTACATCTATTATTTTGGTCATCTTTTCATGTGACTGTGTTTTATCAATTTGAAATTTGAATTTCAAAAATGACAACTTCAAACGTCATTTTAAAATATTAAATGATTTTAGCTGAAAAAATCATGAACATAAAAGTTGTAGAACTGATCAAGATCTATCACTTTTATTTTGGTCATTTGTTCATCCGACAAGTTGTAGTAACATTGTTCACAAATCTTATATCTCTCTCCTATAGTTTCATAAACTACAAGAGGGGTATGTAAGATTTATGAACAATGTTAATAACACTATGTCCGATGAACAAATGATCAAAATAAAAGTTGTCGATCTCGAAAAGTTATAGAACTTTATAGTTGACAACTTTTTCATTTGAATTCATTTTGTCAAGGAAAACTACGTTTCAATTTCTCAAATTTGAAATCGGCCATCTATAGCAATGGTTTGGTAGGGGCGGCTGGCCAAACCGTTGCTACAAATGGTCTTGAGCCGCCCCTAAAAATCCTTGGTGGCGTAGTGGGTGTGCATGCGGCGCCTATACATGAGCGTGGCGAGCACGAAGGCGGCAAAGGAGAGCGAGATGCAGGCGGTGGCGATGCCGAAGCCGAGGCCCCAGCTAACGTTGTCCTGGATCCACGCGATGAGAAGGCCCGAGACGATGGGGCCGAAGTGGACGCAGAGGTAGAGCCAGCTGAAGAAAGACGCCTTGCTCTCCCGGTCCGCCGAGTTGTCATGGTCGAACTGCTCCGCGCCGAATGGCAGCAGAGAATGACTGCACGCCGCTGCTTCCGATGGCCACGAGGTAGGAGGTACAACCCGATGAAGGTGACGCTCCGCGCACCGAACACCGAAGAGCCGCCAAGCGCCGCCACCATGGGCAGGGACGCAGAGAAGGTGACAAACATCATTCCCTGCACATGGAACGCGCGGGAGGCAGACCTGTCTCTTAGCATCCATCGTGCTATGTGTGATACTCTGATCAATGTCAATGGCCATGTCCAAACCAGGATGATGGATGAGTAATGCGTACAAGGAGGTAGATGCCGAGGGAGATGAAGATGGTGTTTTAATTGCCCAAGAAGGTGTCGGCGATGATGGCGCCCAAGATGGGCGTGAGGTAGCTGGTGCCGTACAACGTGGTGAGGAGGCACAGGCCAGGTTGCTGCCATGGAGGACGGTCTCCATGTACACCACCAGGTTCGTCGATATGCCATTGAACGCTGTGCTCTTGATAGTGCAATTTTGTTGTCAAGATTTATTTAAAACTTTTTCAAAGTTAGACAAGCTTGATTTTAGACAAAAATAAAGTGAATTGTAATCCAGAACAAAGGGAGTGTGTGGCAGTGGCCAAGATAGTAACAAGCATTCCAGTTTTGTATATTCTATGCGTGTGCATGTATTTTATACATACTGGGCCTTCAATTAGTCACGGTCTAGCAGCATTTGTTCATTCGCTGCTTGATAGCTTCCCACATAACTACTGTATATACTTCAACCATGATGAGTACGATGCTACAACAAAGTCCGTTGATAAAGGCATTGTGTAATATCCCTAAAATTTTTTAAAACAAAATTTAAAAGTTGACCGAACGGACTAATGAGACGAGCAAATTTTGACTATTTGAACCGGGAGTCATAGGGGCGATCGGACACCGTGGTTGTGCAGATCTCGTCGAAACGAATTCATTTGAGTACTAACATGTTTCGGTTCAAGGTTGGATGAATTTAGGAGGAACCGTTAAATTTAGACCATTGGATCTGATTTAGGGTCTGGTTTCCTGACCGGTTAATAAGAAGAAAAAAAGGCCCCATATGATTTAGGGTCTGATTTAGTTCATGTTCTAAAATCTTAAATCTAAACAAATCCAGAAGTTTATTACTGACATGACGGTTTACTAGGGGTAGCTCATAGCACTAGAACCAATGTAACCTTAACTCACATGTTATATAAAACTAGAACAGATATATTATCATATCTATTTGAGCACCCATAAAGCAAATTATTATAGAATCATGAAATGCATTCCTTTGTAAATGAACAAGGAATAGTAAATGAAGTCATGAAGATTTTGTTTGTCTCGCTCTGATTATGTGTCAACAGAAGTTATTATTTTTAAATGTTTTTAGCCATATTGGATTTGCTTAGCCTAAAATTAATGTCCAGTCCTAGAGATTAAGGTTATTATCCGAATGTTCCAGAGATTCTTTTGGACAAGATTCAGGTCGTGTGTAGTGAAATCCGAAATATCTTTGATTCGAATCCACGGAATTAATATATGTGTACCTATGTGCTCACTATTCTAGTGAAAACGAATATGATGGAGTGTGTTATCATGGAACTTCAAGTCCGGATGTTGTAGTTTTTCTCCTAAAAAATCAACGCAAGCCCCATCCTAGTCTTCTTTATCTTGAGTTTTTGCAGCACAGCTGAGCAAGGTTTATGTTAATGATCATGTTGTTTTTTTCTTGAATGGATCTATGCCTTTGAGCCCAAACGACTTTTGTTTCGAACAGCTAGGAGGTTGGCCATGATCCTCTTCATCTGTATATTGAAGGGCAGATTCATATCATAGATGGTGGAAGGAACAAAAGTGGCATCAAACTTTCATTCTCCTTACTATATGGAAATAATTTAAGCACGAGTTTAGTGAAAATTAGATGTACTTCTATTTGAATCAAGAGGTAGAGTTCAACATATAGCCCCTCCGCTCCAGTTTATTACTTGCCCTAGCTTTTCCCTAAGGTAATCTTACCTAACTTTGACATATTTCTTAGAAAAATTACCAAAAATCTTGAGCATCAAGTTTGTTTCAATGAATTCTTCATTGCGTATGTCTTGATAGTGCATTTTTGTTGTCAAGATTTATTTAAAACTTTTTCAAAGTTAGACAAGCTTGATTTTAGACAAAAATAAAGTGAATTGTAATCCAGAACAAAGGGAGTGTGTGGCAGTGGGCAAGATAGTAGTAAGCATTCCAGTTTTGTATATTCTATGCGTGTGCATGCATTTTATACATACTGGGACTTCAATTTGTCACGGTCTTGCAGCATTTGTTCATTCGCTGCTTGATAGCTTCTCACATAACTACTGTATATACTTCAACCATGATGAGTACGATGCAACAACAAAGTCCGTTGATAAAGGCTTTGTGTAATATCCCGAATTTTTTTAAAACAAAATTAATAAGTTGACCGAACGGACTAATGAGACAGAGCAAATTATGACTATTTGAACCGGGAGTCATATGGGCGATCGGACACCGTGGTTGTGCAGATCTCGTCGAAACAAATTCATTTGAGTACTAACATGTTTCGTTTGGAGGTTGGGTGAATTTAGGAGGAACCGTTAAATTTAGACCATTGGATCTGATTTAGGGTTTGGTTTCCTGACCGGTTAATAAGAAGAAAAAAAAGGCCCCATTATGCCACCGGCTCTTCCTCACGCTGCTTTGTTCAGAGCCGCATCCTCCTGTTCCCGCCGCCGCCTCTCGCCTGAGCTCTTCCTTTGGTCGCACCGCTCCTGTCTCTCTGTCTCCTTCAAGCTGCCAACGTTTGAGGAGGTCCCCTTGCCAGGTCGTCTTCCCTCGCTGGAAGTAGCACGCATCTTGCATGCATCCTCGCTTCTGTACCTCAGTTACTACTCTAGTTATTGTTTTCCCGTGAGTTGCTTTCATCTAATCTTGGTGCTCCTACGTGAAGCTGCTGGAAGTAGCAAGGCTAGCTACTGCTGGCGCATAGATCCTGGGAGGCCACTGTCGTCAAGGCAAAGGGAAATAGCCGAAAGAGAATTGGGGCAAGAAAGAGGAGGAAAGAAAAGGTTAGACTTATGGGGATCTATTTAGTTCTTTGCGAAATTAAGGTTTCTGTTGTGGCAGCTGTCTTAACAAGGACGTAGAGGCAGCAGTTACGTACGTATACAAGTCAATTTGTAACTGTTAGATCAATTTGGAGTATGCTCTAATTATGCAGATTGAATCGCGGAATTTCTGGGAATAATCTGTAAATTATCTCAACAGGTGAGTTAAACAAAAGTCACAGCTCTCATTTTTATCTTCCCAACGGTGCTGACTTCATTCAAATCCGATAAGTTATGCCCAAAACAGTGCTGCTTTCTAGCTAGACATATTCTCTGTGCATAAATCTTTTATCCATTTTCGAGGTATTTAGAGTCAGAATTGGTCCTGGATTTCTAAACCAAATTATAGGAAATTTTCTGTAGATATCCGAGATGTATTTATTAGCTGCATTTGGATAATAGAATTGAGAGTTATGGTCAAAACAGCAAGGAACTCAAATTTTACTGGATCTTTTAAAAATATGAGAATTGACATATTAGGGTTCGACTGAGAAGTTTAATTGACCTTTTATAAAATAGCTTCGTGATCGATGTGGATTAGTTCCTATAGTAGTTTGCTCCTCGGGTGTGGGAAGCGCCATTGCCGAGGGTGGCACGCATGCCGGATTCTCGCCAAACTTAAGGCAAGTGCATGACGAACCTATGTATGGGCTTATGCCTCTTGTTTGAGTTTTCAATTGATTCAATTGTTTCATGTGCTATATGATTGAAGCTCCGAGTGTTCTTTTAAATTCAATTCCTTCTTCGGTGGATCCGGATGTGCAATTTGGTTTTTATATTCAAGTTCAAGTTTCATGATTTCTTTTACATTCAATTCTAGTGCTGGTTTATCCGGAGGTGCTATAAAGATCAAGGAATGCTCTTAAACTAGAGAAATGTATTTTCATGTTTCCACTGCAATGAAGTTGATTGTCTTCTAATTAAATTCGAACCAACGGGAGAATTTAATTCTGAGGAGCAGTTCTATGTTTTCAAGATTATTAAGGTTCTATACATTAATTCTATTTCTGCCCAACGGTGATGTGGAATTAATGTAGAAGAATGATGTTTATTCTATTTCTGCCCAACGGTGATATAGAATAGAACATAAAGTTTTCAAAGTATAATGAGCATCATTGTTGAATATTTTTTTTTCAAACAAAGACCTCCATGCTTTTATTCTTAAAGGCAGTAAGAGAAATAAGCTGGGTACTTGTGACTCAGATGATGAAATGCCTAAGGGCAAGTTATGTATGAAAGAATGCCATTGCTTAAGGGACTGTGTTCTCTTTAAAGAATGGCTTGAAAAGAAAAGAATTCTAGGATATTGATCCAAGAAAAGAGATAGATCAATGAGAGTCTTCATTGATAAATGTCTTTTATGTACTCTCTGTGAAGAAGAATTAATTTTCAATTTCACTTATGAGAGTTGTAAAAGTCATATACATGATTAAACATGTGTGTTAAAAGAATATTCGGATTTATTTCTGAATTTGATGATTGAACATGAGCCAATCCTGGTATTTATGTCCGTTTAAGGGAATTATCTCGCATGGCGGGAAAAGTTTGTGATAGTACCCGCATGGAGGAAAAAGTTTGAGAAAATACCCGCATGGCGGGGTAAAGTTGGCATAGTACTTATCCCGCATGGCGGGAGAAGGATGTGATGACTCATGTGCTCTAAGTGTATCCCGCACATGGAGAAAAGTTTGGGGTAGCTCTTATGCTATCCTAGTATTGACGCTACACTCTGATTGTGTCATGGTCATTAAGTACTCAATGAGTTTAAGAACAAAAGAAAGTTGCATGTGAACCAAAAGATAAGAATGATATGCAAGCATGACTTGCAGAAGTATTGATAATAATAGACTATGTTGAGTTTTGAAGTGTAATGAGGAAAATGTACTCCCATACAAATTTTGTTTGCATGATGTAATCATGTGGATGAAGTAAGTAATCAAAGTTTCCTCATTCACAAGAGTTCTGAATGTTTCGAAATTGTAATAGAAAAGTTCATACCACATTTCGAGGGGGAGAAATGTAAGATTAATTAAGAAAGACAAATAAGAAAGATACTTCCCCATACTTCAGATAATGCAATGCATACTATGCATTGAAGGTAAAAGTGATCTATAAAAGATGAATATGATCGTTGAGGGAGTAAGACGGTCATAATAACGATACCCCTAAAGTAAAGAAATAGCTAAATTCCTGGACCTTTTATAGTTCCAATAGGAAGATAGCATAGTCGGCTAGTATTTGTACCGGACGAGTTCAGAGTTATCAAGGCAGTGCTAAACGCGTCATATGAGTTTTTAGCAGATTAAACCCAAAATAAGAAATTTGAAGATACACCATCTTTATAGAAGATAGAGTAATCTAGGGGAGCATGGTATGTAGATACCTAAGGCTTGAATAGAAGTGGGATTACATATCCACTATAGTGTTTTAGAGCAACAAATTGCTTAATACATGTTGATGTTGTATGACATATACAACACCTGATGTTAGCTCTTAAAGAAGATGAATAAGTAAATAAGGATCTTGTGATACAGGAGGCTATAGAACAATTGCCTTTTGGCAATGAAGAGTAACAATAGCCTCATATGAAAGAAGTGCCACGAGGCCCCAGGAGGTCTCAAAGAATAAGAAAATCAGATATTTCTGGTGACTAAGGAGTCAATGTTAAGAAAGAAATTCAAATGGAGGGTAATTCCACCTCATTTGAAAAAGACATGAGTGGCGTTCACTCGTCTAAATGGCAAGAAGCAAAGGAAGATGAAATGAAATCGATAAATACCAATGATGTTTGGGACTTAGAAGAAATTCCTAATGGAGCCAAAACAGTAGGCTGTAATGGGTCTACAAGACAAAGGTGACTCCAAAGGGAATATAGAAAGATATCCAAAGGGAATATTGAAAGCTATAAAGGACCACTTGTGGTGAAATGATTTACACAAAGAGAAGGAATAGATTATAATGAGCATGCAAGGATTCTTTTAGAATCATAATGGTGTTAGTGGCACATTACGATTTATAGTAACATCAGAAGGATGTAAAGACACATTCCTCAACGGGGATTTGTATGGAAAAGTTTACATGGCATAACTCAAAAGGTTTTGTCGTGGAAGGAAAAGAACGTAAGGGATGTTGCCTAAAGAAATCCATTTATGGATTAAAGCAAGCTTCAAGACATTGGTATTTGAAGTTTGACAGTACAATAAGAAAGTTTGGGTTTAAAGGGAATGTAGAGGACAATTATATTTATGCAAAGTTTAAACATGGGAAATTTATTTTCCTAATCCTGCATGTGGGTAACACCTTACTCGCTAGTAGTGGTGTTAATCTACTGTTGGAGAAGAAATAGTTCTTGTCCTCAAGTTTCAATGAGAATGATCTTGGTAAAGCGTCATTCATTCCAGAAATTGAAACTTACCGAGACAAAAGGAAAAGGGGTATTAGAACTATCTCAAGTGTATACTTAGAGAAGATTCTAAAGAAATAAAGTATATATGTGAGTAAACTTGCGCCTGTTCCTATAGTAAAGGGTAATAGTTTTGGGAACTTCCAGTGTTCCAAGAACCAATGTAAGATCGATAAAAAGGACGTCCTATATGCTTCAGTTGTTGGAAGCTTAATGAATGCTTATCAGTAAGAGCTTACCCTGACATAGTTCATGTATCCAGGATGTTTTGGCAGAAGTCCAGTCCAGATATAGATCACTGGAATGGAGTTGAGAATGCTTTGCAATTGTGCAAAGATTTATAGGCCTCATGGTGAGTAAGAAAGAATAAGTACTCTCAAATAGTTGTGGGTACAAATGTTAAATTTTGGCGAGATGTTTAGTGAAACCCACATAGTAGCTAACACTCGCAGTTGGAGTTTTATTGTGGAAAAGCTCCAAAGAAACAGTTGTGGTGTCATCGAAGATAAATACCCACAGTATAGCTTGTTATGAGGCTTAAGGACAGGCGAAATGGTTAAAAGAACTTACACCCGGAATTGATAATGGTATTCAACAGCAATAACCATTTAAGTAGTTCGCTCCTATAACAATGGGCCAAGTGTGCTGCCAAACACATTGACGTTAAAGTTATACGTTGTGAAGGAGAAAGTCCGGAATCATACTAAAAGTATTGAACATATAAGAAACAAGCAAGTGCTTGCGGATCTGCATACAAAAGGCTTACCACCCAGTGTGTTTAGAGAACACACAGTCGACATGGGTTTAAGGGAAAGCCTATGATTTTCGGACAATAAAGGGCCCAAAGTTAAAGAATCTGTTTCAGAACAGGGACGTGTATTGTAGCTGTTAAATCTATCGGCGATTGACCGTGACGATGAAGCATGCTCTATGCACTAATCTGTGATGGAACAAATAAAAGTGAAAGGGATTAAAGTCAAAGCTTAAAGTTAAAGTATGAGTTGAGATCAAGGGGAGAATGTTGGTTTGATCTCCCAACCACAGTGGCCCAACAGCCACTTGGGCCTTGACCTCGCGTCCTGATCGGGGGCGCCCAGTCCATCTATGGCTGGTGGGCCCCCGTCACACTGTGCATTAAATAGAGGTGGGGGCCGGCGGCTCTCAGTACAAGGTTCGCCTGAGCCGTACGCCCCACCTACTAACCCTAAACCCCAGTGACAGGAAGCGCCGCCGCCGCCACTGCACTGCGCCAACACTCCGGCCATCGCTGCCCGTGCACAGACTTCACCGCCGAACCTGTGATGGCTGCCAGCTCCTTTTCCAATCCCTCAGATGATCAGTAAATCGTCTCTCTCTCTCTCGGATCTACTTGTTCATCCCGAAAAACGAAGTGTCCCCACTAGATCCTAGACCTAGAGATAATAGTGGTCTTAACAGAGGCGACTCGGTGGATGATGGAGAGAACGATGTTGCGGTTGACGCTGATGCCAGCGCCGACGCCAGCAGAGACTGAGGGGGCGCAGGGAGCTGCGCATGAAGCGATTATGTCGCAGGAGTGGATCAAGCCGGGTCAGATGTCGCCGAGTACTAGAATTGGATTCACCGAGAGCCGAGAGCCCAGAGCCCGGTCAAAGTTCGCCGAGTATCCTGGCCGACGAGATCAAGCCCCTGCCTCCCAACGAGCAGCTTATTCGTAATCCCGAGCTCGCCGCGACATTCCACTATCACGAGCAGTCCCGGGCAAAGTTCGCCGAGTACCAGAGTTGGATTCGCCGAGAGCTGGAGACCAAGGGATATGTTGAGGTGGATGACCACTATGAGGAGAGGTGTCAACTGCTGCAGGTTGTGGCTGTGCACGAGGCCGTCTTCTGTGGCAGGGAGGTGGGGGGAGGATGAGAAGCAGGCCCAGGCCATGGCCAGGCCCTGCGTCGCTAGTGCTTTGCTTAGCCACCTGTCATATTACTACTCAGTTCGTCAATTGTTTAGATGTAATCTACAGTATATTCCAATGATTTAATAATTCTATACTGCTGTGCTCTTTCCTGTTTCAATCAATAATCGAACGCCTACTGCTGCTATAGCCTATACCAGGATTCTGCTTCGATGTTGGGGAAAAAAAATCGAAACTTGGTCAAATTTGTTTGGCAGGGCCAGGTGATAAGGAAGTGAATAGGGTGGCTAAATTGACAAGCTGAATCTGTTAAGTATCATGCAAATTTGTTTGGCAAGGCCAGGCCCAATCATCGTTTTCCTACTTTGCACCTGAGATGGGCTTTCACTTATCTTTATGATTTTCTATTCTTAAATTGGATTCTTGCTCTGTTGTTTTTCGCCACTGTTACCACCAGTTCTCCAATGAAGTATCAACTGTGAAGTGCAAATACGAGTCCTCCATTGAGTTTCAGAATACCGATTTTTCTTGTAATCTTGCTTCAATGCTCATTTACTAAGCACATGCCTATTTAGAAAATAATTTGGAACCTGGAACCGGCATACCCCATCTGGCCTTCATAGCCAGAAACAAGAACAGGAGTCCAAGTATATCAGAGCTCCTCACTGATGAGGGAACTTGTTTAGCAAAAATAAAACTAAATTTCTAATAATAGTATGTTTGAAAACCCTTTACGCGACTCAAAACTAAGTTGCGCCATAGGTGCGACCGAGGGCGCCACGCCGACCACGTTCGACCTCCATGGCCACACTGGAGCTGACGTGGAGGCTGAGTCACGCCATACGGTCTGGTGCAACTCAGTCATAGTGTAGCCTTTGGCGTGACTGAGTCGTGCCAGACCCTTTGGCGCGACTCAGCCTCATATAACCCAACCAAGCAGCACCCATGTGGCTAAGGTTACACATGTGTAAAGGTGAATCGATCGTGCCATTGTCACCAATGTATTTGGAAAATACAAAGAGGAGAAAACCAATTATTTATTGTATTTTGTGGAGATAGTCTTGCCGACGTATAAAGTATAACCCAACAAAGTGGTCACTAAATGTCAAAACCAACTAGATACCACGTCATCTCAAGCTTATCTTACTAATATATATTTCTTTGGCAAAATCCAAAATAAATCTTGTACAACCACAAGGCCTAACATGTGTATAAATATCCCCCAGATTAGTAGGTAATCCATCACCCATATTATTGAGACCAACTAGCAACATCGTAGCAACAATGGCGGCCAAGATATTTTCCCTCCTTATGCTCCTTGCTCTTTCTGCAAGTGCTGCTACCGCAACCTTTATCCCGCATTGCTCACAACCTCCAATAGCTGCCCCTCTTCCCCCATACCTCCCACCAGTGTGCGCAAACCCAATTCTACAACCCTACAGGCTCCAACAGGCAATCGCAGCAAATATCTTACAGTCATCACCCTTGTTCATCCAACAACCATCGGCCCTACTGCAGCAGCTGCCCTTGGTGAATTTGTTGGTACAAAGCATCAGGGCACAACAACTGCAGCAACTGGTGCCACCTGCGATCAGCCAAGTAACTGTGGCAAACCTTGCTGCATACTCCCAGCAACAGCAGTTTCTCCCATTCAACCAACTGGCTGCAGTGAACCCCGCTGCTTATTGGCAGCTGCAACAACTACTACAATTCAACCAACTGGCTGAAGTGAACCCCGCTGCCTATTTGCAGCTGCAACAACTACTACAATTCAACCAGCTAGCTGCTGCGAGCCCTTCCGCCTTCTGGCCACAACAACAGCTGCTGCCGTTCTACCCACAGGCTGTGGCTAACGCCGCCACCCTCTTACAACTACAACAGTTGCTGCCATTCATCCAACTTGCTCTGACGAACCCAGCAGCCTCCTCCTACCAACAGCCCATCCTTGGTGGTGCCCTCTTTTAGATTGCTTATGAGTTGTAATTCAATAATGAAGTTTTTAGGCTGATGTCTGAGGCTTCTCAGAAATAAGAAATTGTATTTCCAGATTCTAATGCGCTACTGGTCTCCAAGTGTGTTTGATAATTATTTTTCCATAAATCATCCTTACAGTGTGATACTCGATTAATTGAGCATTACCACACACAATCATCATGATGTTGGTATAATCTCCAAAAATGCGTACTGTGTTAAGTGGGACCAGCAAAGCCGAATGTGCATAGTGGGATCGATGGTAATCTTAGTTATAATCTTCACTTTGAATTTATAGATAAAAGTATCAAAAACACTATTTCTAACATGGAAATAAAATTTTTTTAAATTCATCTCCATTAGATATATTAGCCCGACTTGTATGACAACAGTTCATGTAGATAGAATGATGGGAATTGTGCACACACAAAGGCCAATGCGTTCACTGATCTTTGGCCACTTAATGTGCAATTCTATTATTGTACTTGTGAGAACAACATTCACGCAAGTAGATGAATTTTTTTTGGCAACAATAAGGTGCACTTATTGCTCTCCAGTGCAGCATATAGTTAAATGTGTGTTCAAAAACCTTTGATGCAAACTAACTCACCATTTTTAGATCGACATAAATGTTTACTTGGGGAAACCGACAGAGCATGAACCATCGTGTCCCTGCAACCACATGTCACACCCAAAAACATCATCGAGATTTTGTTAGATCTAATTGAGCAACAAATACACTTGTTGTGTTGTTGTTGTTCCCTTAAGAGAATTACACCTTACGAAATAATGAAAACTGAATTAGAATGAATGTGATAAGGGTTCTGTACTTAATTCTTAAACTGCTAGATAAATGAAAATTACATGTGCCTGTAAACTACTGTGGAACTTTTGATACATATAACATGCAAAAGAACTTGTAATAGGTGTACATAGACATCACCAACAAATATATTAGCAGACTAGATCAAATATATCCAACAGAAATATATACCAAGCACCATTCCAACTCGCTCTTTGTCGTATTGTCCTTTGACCATTCTTCATTCACTTGGTTCTTTACTACATGGGGTTTGGGTTAAAGGAATCTTATTGCAAAAAAATGTGGGTGTTCATCACGAATGCTTTGTTCATTGTTCCAAGAACTTGAACATGCTATTTTTTTTACTATTTTATGGCATCCTCTATGTTTTAGCGCATATATCAGTTCCTAAAAATATCATTGATATCCTCTAGCGCATAATGGAACATACCCTTGTGGTCTTGGATCCTATGAGGAATAGCTCAAAAAATGTGCACAAGATGTAGTCTCTTGAGTTTGAGCCAAAAACTTACAATAACAACACCTAATATAATTTGTGACACCTCCATGACTCAACTGGTTGGCATCAAGTACAACCTCTAAGCCCTCCATATGCAATGCTTTCACTGCAACATCATCTACAACATTCTTGGTGATCCCTGTTGATCAGTCACCAGTTCACCAGTACTACATTTGAGGGGGGGAGACCCAAAATAAAAACTCTACCGATAGGGAAGCACCACGCTAGATGGACCATACATGAGTGCTTTTTATATGCCACAATTCATAACTAGGTGTAGCATTGTAGCAATACAATATATCATTCATGTACTTCACATTCCCTAATGGATGTTGTTAAATTTATGGACCTTGGCCTCATCGATCTTGCAAATTCTTCTCCATATCCTTGTTTCATCATATTATCCTCTCATTATGCCATATATTCTTACTTGGAGCTTACATTCTCAATGTCCACGTGGCTCCCTTGTCCGATGTGTTAGGAAACTTGGCCCTTGTTTATGGTCTTCTGTTTCTAACTATTTGCTCCCACCTTCCCTTAGCTTTCATGACTTACCTCTAAAAGTTACTATTTTCATGTGCCATTGTGTGTGGTATCATCACATAATTCCAAAGAACTCTTAAAAACTTGTTCTATCCAAATTGAGAACATCTTTTTGTACTGTTGGAACAATTGATCTTTTCTTGTTAAGTCTCACTATGGCTCGTTTGGTGACAGTTCTACTTGAAAATGATTTAGATCCACATCTATCGATCATAACTTTAGGAATTTGCTATGATCAAGTGGAACAGATATTACGGTGTTGTTGGTAAGTGAAGTGTCAACCAATTTGATTGTTTGGCTCTTGTGAGGTAATACTGTCAGTGACATGATCCATTTGCAGTAGGTTATGGGTGCTAAGCGCATTGTATGGCGAGGGAACGGGTGACTCTATGAATTTATTATAAGCACAGCTTAACCAATAGAAATTAACATTGGTGAATGCCACTGTGAATTGTTTCTGGTGCAAAATAGCCCAACTAAGTAGCACCTATGTGGCTAAGGTTACACATGTGTAAAGGTAAACGGATCGTGCCACTGTCACCCATGTATTTGGAAAATGCCAAGAGGAGAAAACCACTTATTTATTGTACTAGCAAAAATGCCCGTGCGTTGCAATGGGAGAAAAATTATGAAATGTTCACGGGAAACAACCATGAGAATCATACATGACATCCATGGTATCCATAATATAAGTTAATGTTGGTAATAATCCTATTAAGCCTATATCTGATTAAAATACAACCACCTAGCATATCCACGTTTCATCCATTACCAACAAATTAAAACAGCACTGAGTTTTGGCTCTCACAAAGTACAAGTCCATCTATAACTAACTACCACACATTCTACTCCTAAGTTATACATGTACAGCAATGCCACCTACTTACGAACACAAACGATACAAATTACCTTATCGTTCTACCATTTACGGGAGTGCCCTTCTCTGGATCTGTACCAGTCCACAAGAGATTATGTATCATCTCCTCCCTATGTGTTTGTGCCGAGGCCAGAGCTTTATATGTCGTGACTTGTGGCCAGTCCATGGATGCAACCACCTGCAAAAGGTTGCACCATCTATTCCATTACTGTGTGTCATGACATTTCAAATGTGGAGTGAAATTTACTTTTAAATTCATACAGCATTTGAATGGAACAATTGTTATTGTTAGCAGAGAACAAGAAACTAACAGCTACAATGAAAGCCGAGGAATCTTCTCCTGCTGTAGGATGGATAACATCGGCACCAAAAATGATTGCTGGCACATCTAAGACAAAGGTATTCCATTAGGCACAAAGGCTCGCTTAAGCACTGTATTTTGACCTCAAACCTGATAAAGCATAGAATAAATTTCAATTTCCATATAACAACCGAAGCACAGATTTTTCAAGGATGCACAAGCCATATTGACCAGTAAGTCAGTAACATCCGGAAGAACCACAATAAGTAGCTGCAAATTCGGAGCCCTCATGTGAACATCCCCTTAAAGCAGCTTCTATGTGATTGGGTGAGGCTGACTGAACACACCGGCCTAGGATTGAAATCCTGAAATATCACTGACATCAAATATGTGTTGACTATGTAGAAATCACAAAGATGTAAATATGGTTCGAGTCAAATATGCACAGAGCACAAAAAAAAACTACCTTCCAATCAGACATTAAGAGATAAACATAATATATTTCTTGCATACATAAGGAACATAAACCATGGATTTTAGCAAATAAAACACTGGACAAAATCGACCAAGATGACAAGCAAATTACATATATGTATCAATTACAAGCGCTAGAAGTGCAATGCTAATGATCAGGTATGCAAGTTGTCTGGTAAATAAATTCATCCGTATGTTTATTCTTCTTTTTGTTTGATAAACATGATAAAATTCATCCATGGTTGCTGGTTAATTGGGCTAATTAGTATTCGTGCAGATCTGCATACTAAAATTTTCAGTCATATGCACCAAGAGTCATATCCACATAGAGTCGCATACTAAAATTTTCAACTTGCAAGCCTTAGAGTTTAGTAATAACAAGAATATTTACTCCAACAAATACAATACAATCTGCATATATATAACTTGGTTCTAACATATCACAATTTGAAAACCCAGCTAAGATCACTACCGGAAACTGGCTATTTGCCGATTGTTTTTATGTATGCCGAGTGCATTTCCTCGGCCACTCGGCAAACAAGCCTTTTGCCGAGTGTTACGAAAAAACACTCGGCAAAATAAATGCACTCGGCAAACGATGTAAAAAACACTCGGCAAACTAGAAAAAAAAACACTCGGCAAAACTAGGCACTCAGCAAAGAAATATGTTTGCCGAGTGTAACTATTTGACACTCGCCAAATAATTTTATTTTTTTCTCTTTTGACCTTGAAACTTTTTCAACTCTCAACATACAACATGTGGTGTTCCATGTTACAATTTGGTATATTTGTGGATCTGTTTGCTATATTTAATTAATTTATTGTATTTCTAGAAATTTTTTTGTATAAGTCAAATTTGAACAGTAAGTGATTCAAATAATATAATAAAATGAGTAGAAAAATAATATTCATGCTATCAAGTCCAGTGTGAGGGAAATGAAAAGAAATTTCGAACATCTTGTTCAGGAAACACAACCACGAACGTGTGGCCGAATGGTTTTTAAATTCTAAAAAAACAAACGAAGTCTGAAAATTATGAGATTTGTCATGATGTGATGATATCATACGTGGAGGCTGTGGTAAAAAATTGAGAAGGTTTTAATAAAAGATGAAAGGCACAGAACAAAATTACTTGTTATTCTTTGAAATTTTTTTCCCCATGGGCGGTTGCTTGTCGTCGGCATCGCCTTTCTGAGAGATTCCATGTTGTCAATTCCAATCTGGCGAGACCAAGATTAAAACTTGGCAAGATCGGGTTCGGGATACAGAGACTTCGCTGTGAACAAAGATTTTTTTTTAACAAGATCCGTGGGCTATTATATCTAATACCAACTAAAAAATAGTTAAGTCTTTCGTCCAACCGTGTGTTGGTGTGCGTGCCCGACACTCTTCGTAATAACGAGACCAAAAGGAAGAGGAAGACGTGGAGAATTCCACGTACGCACGTCTCTTTTTATTTCCCGGTGCTTGTGGATCAACGTGCAGTGGCCTGCTAGCGGCTGGCGGTGGAAGCGGCACGGATCGAAGGTTCTCGCACGTGAAGACGCCGACGCCCGCGAGCTATGGAGGAACAGCACGCGCCGCCCCTACGGCGGATGTGCATGGCGACGCCTGGCCCTGTTTGTTTCACTGAAATCTAGCTTATGCTGATTTGTTGTGAAAGAAAAACACTGTTTGTTCGCTGAAAAGTACGGCTGAAGTAGTTAATGGCAACTGGTCAGCCATTAATCATTAGCACTCTTCCATTATTTCTACCAGTTTAAATTTAGACACGTCATGCATGCAAACAGCACCCGTACGCCCTCATTCTATTTCTGAACGTGACAACGGACGGCTAGCGAATTGGTGGAGCACTGTTCTCAGACTGTAATCTACCTTCTTTGCAGGGACGGATCCTTGATAAATGTCTAGGTGGCTTCTTCAGCGTCCCAACAGCCCTGCCCGTCCCACCGCTGTATCCGTCCCTACTTCTTTGACTGTGGATAAATCAATCGTTAGTGTTGTTCTACGTTAAACTCTTTTAAACGTAACCAAAATTTTATATAAAAATATTAATATTTGTGACATCAAATTAGATTTAACATGAAATATATTTTTGGAAAAAGTCCAAATTACTCCCCTCAAGTTTGAGAGAACATCATAAGTTATGTTAGAAAAATATATCTTAACTTTTTGCCACTATTTTGATAGCTTAGGAAATTTAATAATAAATTAACACTAGAGATACAATATCGTATAAAACATAATGATGAAAAATTCATAGTGCATTTTTCTAACACAAAATACAATGTCCTCTATCACCTCTCAAAATTTGAAACTAAAATATAATTTGTACGTAGAGAAACAAAAAAGAAAAATCTCTTTAGGGTGTTAGTTGGACCAACTTAAATAGTTGGAGGGAGTAAATTGAACCAAATGTTAGTTTGGGTGTTTATTTGGACATTAGCCGAACTTGGAGGGAGTAATATGGACTTTTCCTATATTTTTATATTATATACTTTTTGTGTTATAGATGCAATTATCTTTTTATATTATTATTCAATCTTAAATAAATTGACTTTGTACAAAACACATATTGTGGACATTACCTTCAATTACTATATACTATTGTGGACGTTAGCTCGTTAACGTCTAATATTGTGGACGTTACCTCATGTACGTCATAGCAGATCGTGTAACTATACATTGATTTGGAGACTGAAAGGGGATGTAACAAGCTTGGTTTAATTGATAATCTAGAGTTCAGACCTGATACATATGAAGACAACAGCGGTCCGTAGATGCTGCTGTACAAACCAAAAGACAGCATCTTCAAGTTGCGCCTAAAAAATTGCAGATCACTGTGAAACACTACCAGGAACGGGAGCTTTGCCGTGTGCCATAGGCACACACGGCAAAGCCACGAATACACTCGGCAAAGGGTTTGCCGAGTGTAACACTCGGTAAAGGGCACTCGGCAAAAAATTCATCGGCAAACTAACTTTGCCGAGTGTTTTTCGTCGGGCACTCGGCAAAGACGTTGCCAAGTGCCAAAACACACTCTGCAAACATTTTTCGCAAAAAATAAAAAAAAAACAAATTGCCACCGGCCGCCACCCACCACGGCCACCACGCTGCCAGCGGCCGCTGCCCACCACGGCCACCACGCCGCCACCGGCCGCCGCCCACCACGGCCACCACGCCGCCACGCACACTACCGCCCCACGCCGGACGCCGCCCGCCTCCACGCCACCCGCCACGCTGCACGCCACCCACCGCCACGCCACCCGCCGGATCTTGGAGAGGGGAGGGGCGGCCGCCGGGACGCCATTGGATCCAGGAGGGGAGGGGCCGCCGCCGGATCTGGGGAAGGAGTGGAGGGGGCGGCGCCAGGGAGAAGGGGAGGGGGCGGCGGCCGAGGGAAGGAGGGGTGGCCAAGATCCAGCCGGAAGGGGAGGGGCCACCGTCGGATCTGGGGAAGGAGTGGAGGCGGCAGCGCCATGGAGAAGGGGAGAGGGCGGCTACCGGGGGAAGGAGGGGTGGCCGGGTTGCCGTCAGATCCGGCCGGGAGGGGAGGGGCCGCCGACGGGGAGAAGGGGAGGGGGCGGCGCGGCGCGTGTGCGGAGAAGGGGAGGAAGCGTGCGGGCGTGGCGCAGGGAGAAGGGGAGGGGGCGTGTGGGGAGAAGGGCCGGCAGTGGGGCGGGGGGCTACGCGTGGGTGCGGCCGGGTTATAGGAGTTTTGCTTTGCCGAGTGTGGGATGGGAGGCACTCGGCAAAGCTTGTTTTTTATTTTTTTTCTTGCCTTTTTTTTTACATGGTAAGTAGTTTTTTTCCCTTTGCCGAGTGTCCTAGATTTGGGCACTCGGCAAAGTTTTTTTTCATTTTTTTCTTCTTCTTTCCTAGAATTTTTTTTTATTTCTTTGCCGAGTGTCCTAGATCTAGGCACTCGGCAAAGTTTTTTTTTCATTTTTTTGTTCTCCTTCTTTCACAGAAAAAAGATTTTATTTCTTTGTCGAGTGCAAAAAAGAAAACACTCGGCAAACCCCCTCTTTGCCGAGTGTTTTTTTTACACTCGGCAAACCTCCTCTTTGCCGAGTGTTTTTAGCACAGCACTCGGCAAAGAACTGGTTTACTGAGTGCCCGAGATAATACACTCGGCAAACAAAAAACACTCGACAAATTTGACGTTTCCGGTAGCAAAACTGATCTGGAACCTATATTCAAAATCAGATCAAAATTGTTGCACACCGTTTAGAGACTTAACAAGCCTGATCTATGAAGATAAATAATAACGATAGTATGTATAGGGTCCCGGTGTAACGCACGGACATATATCTCGTGAGACGAAAAAAAAGGCAAAAAAGAGAAACCTTTATCGAACACATTATGAAAAAAAAACTGGTGAAGTTTGGGTCGAACGTGAGTTCATGGATATTTCATCGATCTGTGCTGGTGTCCCAATCCGAGCTGGTGGCTGGCTGGCTCCTCTGTGGCAGCACCTCCACCACCGTAGAAGACCAGCGCCCGCGGCCACCGCGGCGGCGCAAGCTTCTCTGAAGAATGCGGCGATGGTGCCGCCGGGAGTTAGACGCGACCCTGCATGTGGACGGTATTTGCGCCGGTGCGGGAGACCAGCGAGCACGGTCCAGCAAGCGGCGGCGGCGCCACTGAGGCGGGAGAGACGGCTGGGAGAGGGGACGTCGAGCGCCGGAAAACGGCTGCCGGGAGGCCGAGACGGCCCTGCGTGCGGGCCGGAGTTGCGCCGGTGCCTCGACGGCGTGGGGAGGTTGGGCTGCGGACGGTGAGCTCCGGCTACCGGGAGTCACGCGTGGCGGCGGCGACGCGCAGGAGGAGAGCGGCTCCAGGGCAGCGGCGGCGGGTGGATCAGCGGCGCTGTGGCGGACGGGAGGAGCGGCTGAAACGATGCGGCGTCGATGTTTTTCCCTTTTTTTTATCGGAGGGATGTGAGTCACGTGAGTGGGCCGGACGCGAGAGAGTGAACTGGACTGCTGGACCGAATTGAATGGGCTGGACGAAAAAAAAATCTGAAACTTTACCTTTTTATTATTGCCCGCGGCGAACAGATCCGACACGTATAGGCTGGACGAAGATTTATAGAGACAGAAATTTGTGGAGACTGTTTTAAAGTATAACCCAACAAAGTAGTCACTAAATGTCAAAACCAACTAGATACCACGTCATCTCTAGCTTATCTTACTAATATTTTTTTTGGCAAATACGAAAAAATTAGTGAAAAAATGAAAACTAAATATTAAATCTAAACCAAAATATGAAAAAAAACTAAATGGAAAGTGAAAAAAAACAAACTAAACGAAAATATGAAAAGAAAAACATGTCGGTAGCTGCTACAGTTCTACGACATTGGCTGTTGGCCTTAATATTAATTCTTTTGTCACCGATGTATAGCTAAGGCCCTCAAAACGTCAGGATCGGATGGGCGCTGCATAGTGATACAAGAGTGAAAGATACGTAGACAACATATACAGGTGCGGGCCGAGTGGTTTCGTCATGTCCATCTCTAGCTCCTGCCGCGCCTCTGCCCACTCCTCGTCGACGCTTTCCTGCCATTCTTTGGGATCCAAGAAGAGCATGTCCTCGTGGATCATGATGCAGCCATTGTTGTCGATCACGTCGCAGACCCAGGCCCGGAACTCGTCGAACTCGTCGTACGCGATCTGCAGGGAGCGGATGACGCTGCAGATGGTGTCCTTGGCCTCGGCGAGCTCCTCCTTCGTGTAGTCCTCCAGCCTAGGCACGCGGTAGTCCTCCTTGTCCTGCGACAGCACCCACCGGAGGAACTCCACCGGCATCTCCGCCATCTTTACCATCGTCACGGCGCCTCCGTTGTCTGTAGTCGCACCGGCCATCGCGTCAGCAGCTGCCCTCCGCCTTGCCCTGCCTCCTAGCTGGCTGCCTCTCCAGCCGCGAGATGCCGAATTGCCGATGCTTCTCGCTTTTGGCACGGGAGAACGTGTACTCAATCTAGCTATGTGGCTGCTGAAACCTAGCTTCGTCCTCTCTTGCGGTTGTAAATCCCGCGGCGTGCATCGTCTGATTATATACTACTGCTACAAGGGAAGTCGATCCTCTGATCCGGTTAGAATCCACGGACTCTGCTCTTCCTTTTCGGAATCGGTCGCTAGGCTGGAGCAGCGAGGCGGACACCTCGTTGCTCAAGGATTGGACACGGGACGGGGAGTACGGTAGGTAACGTGCTACGTTTTATACTCTGTTACATCGGAAACCACTACCAATTTGTAACGGCAATGCTCCTGTCAGGACGAACGGACGTCCGTCTGGACGGGACCGACATGCTTCACGCGCGCCCCTGTGCCTTGCGCCTCGCACTTTCCTAAAAAAAAAAAAAAAACTCGCGCCTCGCACGGTCACAGGGACCCGCCTTGCACCGCGTGTGATTCCGTGCCTTGCGCCACACGCCCTGCCCCTTGCTCCTCACACAGTCGCTTCAGACCTGCCTCGCGCCATGTGTGCCACGTGCCTCGTGCCTCACACCATCCGCGCCCACGCCTCACGCCCCCGCTCATGACTCGCGCCACGCGCTGCCCGCGCCTCATGCTGCGCTCCCACGTGCTGCGTCAACTAGCCTCCATTGGACGGCAGCAAGTAGATGAGCACACATTGCAACCGTATGTTTTATGTGTTTCAGATGTATGTTACATAAGTTTCATCTAGATGTTGCAAAAGTAGATATGGTGTTGCATATGTTGCAATGGATATACACGTATTTTGCAAGTATATGTTTCAAATGTTTCAGCTGTTTCAAACGTATGTTGCAAGTGTTTTATCTGGATATTGCATATGTTGCAGTGGCTATACATGTAAGTTGCAAGTGTATGTTCCAAATGTGTCACCTATTTCACACATATTTCAAGTGTTTCATCTGGATATTGTATATGTTGCAATGTTGCATATGTTTTAGACATCTATTGCAAGCGTCTATTCAAAATATTTCATCTGTTTCAGATGTATGTTGCAAATGTGTTTATATGGATGTTATAGTTGCTATACACATGTTGCAAATGTATGTTTGTAAATGTTTCACCTGTTTCAGACGTATGTTGCAGAAGTGCTTTCATGTTGCAACATTAGCAGGCGTAGCAACACGGATTACAAAACATGATTACTTTAATAACTCATTAAGTATTTATAAATATAATTATTTGCTAAAGTACATCAAAACAGAAAACAATGCCTTTGGTTGTTTTTGAGATGGTACACCTTCTGAAATCATTAAAGGTTGTTTTTGAGACGGTACACCTCTAGAAATCATTAATTTTTGGTGTTTTCAGCTACCTCTAAAGATTCTTTCAATTATCAAAGGAGGTTGGAAACACCCCTCTAAAAATTAA
Source organism: Miscanthus floridulus (assembly GCF_019320115.1). Taxonomy (NCBI): domain Eukaryota; kingdom Viridiplantae; phylum Streptophyta; class Magnoliopsida; order Poales; family Poaceae; genus Miscanthus; species Miscanthus floridulus. The sequence goes on along the minus strand of NC_089589.1, from coordinate 115,216,341 downwards.
ATTTATAAAGGCGGCCCACAATGTGCTCCCCCACTAAAATTAGGTGCAACATAAAAACATCATAACTTTTCCAGATCAAGCTAGATGAAGAAAAAGCTTATATCAAAGTTGTAGAGCTTGAAAAGACCTATAACTTTTTAATTGATAACTTTTTGTCCTAAAATTATGTTTAAATTTCTCAAATTTTGAAATTTATGTTTTTTTAAACTTTTCAAATGACCTCGAATGGGGAGTCGCCCTAAACTAATAATGTATTTCTAGACGATATCTAAAACTTTTAGTTTAATTTTTTTATATAAAAAGATTGCCTACTACACTTGATCACAAGTTAGTTTGAGGTGTAGTGGGAGTGTACCCTCGTGCGGGGCCTGTCGAGTTTGATCCCCATAAAGTGTGCACACACACTAAAACCGTGTAACTTACCATTTACGACCCGTGGGTTACTTGTTGGGCACTCTCTAGGCTAAAGAAAGATTTTAGCTTTTTTACCTAATTTGTGAATTCACGGGAAATGATTTCTACAGACAGATTAGCTTGTTTACTACCTCTTAAAATCCATGTATAGTACTGGTAAGTTTTGACCTGCATCTAGAAATTAATTTCTATGTGCAACTGGATACCCACCTCTAGATTTTTTAGAGCCCGATGTTGACTGGTGGTGACGCCTCACTTTTTGCATGCGGCGGCGATGACCTGGTTGTGGCTTTGAGCGGCGTGCCGGTCACTACTACAAAAAGGATTTGTATCAACGCTTCCTTTTTTTAGGGGCAAATGGTTCCCAAACGAGCCACCCCTGCAAATGGATTTGTAGGGGCGACTGGTGTTATCAACCGCCCTACAAATGACCATATTTGTAGGGGTGGCTCTACATCCAGCCACTCCTACAAATCTGATTTGTAGGGGCGGCCCTACAAATAGACGCAGAATATTAAAAATTAAGTACTAAAATTTGAATTTTTTCAAACGGCCTCGGATGGAGAAATGACCAAAATAAAAGCTGTAGATCTCGAAAAGTTATTGAACTTTGTTGTTTACAACTTTTCCATTTGAAATCATTTACTGTTCGAAAATACTTTTAGAAATTTAATTTTTAAATTGTTGAAGAACTCTGATTTCTCTTTTTAATCTCTGGCTAAAACTTGTAACTAGTCTTTCTCCCTCATACTAACTTCAAATTTGATTATTTTTTTCCTAAAATTTTCTAAAATCATGCTCTATCAATATATTGTCTTCTTACATCTATTATTTTGGTCATCTTTTCATGTGACTGTGTTTTATCAATTTGAAATTTGAATTTCAAAAATGACAACTTCAAACGTCATTTTAAAATATTAAATGATTTTAGCTGAAAAAATCATGAACATAAAAGTTGTAGAACTGATCAAGATCTATCACTTTTATTTTGGTCATTTGTTCATCCGACAAGTTGTAGTAACATTGTTCACAAATCTTATATCTCTCTCCTATAGTTTCATAAACTACAAGAGGGGTATGTAAGATTTGTGAACAATGTTAATAACACTATGTCCGATGAACAAATGATCAAAATAAAAGTTGTCGATCTCGAAAAGTTATAGAACTTTATAGTTGACAACTTTTTCATTTGAATTCATTTTGTCAAGGAAAACTACGTTTCAATTTCTCAAATTTGAAATCGGCCATCTGTAGCAATGGTTTGGTAGGGGCGGCTGGCCAAACCGTTGCTACAAATGGTCTTGAGCCGCCCCTAAAAATCCTGGGTGGCGTAGTGGGTGGGCATGAGGCGCCTATACATGAGCGTGGCGAGCACGAAGGCGGCAAAGGAGAGCGAGATGCAGGCGGTGGCGATGCCGAAGCCGAGGCCCCAGCTAACGTTGTCCTGGATCCATGCGATGAGAAGGCCTGAGACGATGGGGCCGAAGTGGACGCAGAGGTAGAGCCAGCTGAAGAAAGACGCCTTGCTCTCCCGGTCCGCCGAGTTGTCATGGTCGAACTGCTCCGCGCCGAATGGCAGCAGAGAATGACTGCACGCCGCCGCTTCCGATGGCCACGAGGTAGGAGGTACAGCCCGATGAAGGTGACGCTCCGCGCACCGAACACCGAAGAGCCGCCAAGCGCCACCACCGTGGGCAGGGACGCAGAGAAGGTGACAAACATCATTCCCTGCACATGGAACGCGTGGGAGGCAGACCTGTCTCTTAGCATCCATCGTGCTATGTGTGATACTCTGATCAATGTCAATGGCCATGTCCAAACCATGATGATGGATGAGTAATGCGTACAAGGAGGTAGATGCCGAGGGAGATGAAGATGGTGTTTTAATTGCCCAAGAAGGTGTCGGCGATGATGGAGCCCAAGATGGGCGTGAGGTAGCTGGTGCCGTACAACGTGGTGAGGAGGCACAGGCCAGGTTGCTGCCATGGAGGACGGTCTCCATGTACACCACCAGGTTCGTCGATATGCCATTGAACGCTGTGCTCTTGATAGTGCAATTTTGTTGTCAAGATTTATTTAAAACTTTTTCAAAGTTAGACAAGCTTGATTTTAGACAAAAATAAAGTGAATTGTAATCCAGAACAAAGGGAGTGTGTGGCAGTGGCCAAGATAGTAACAAGCATTCCAGTTTTGTATATTCTATGCGTGTGCATGTATTTTATACATACTGGGACATCAATTAGTCACGGTCTAGCAGCATTTGTTCATTCGCTGCTTGATAGCTTCCCACATAACTACTGTATATACTTCAACCATGATGAGTACGATGCTACAACAAAGTCCGTTGATAAAGGCATTGTGTAATATCCCTAAATTTTTTTAAAACAAAATTTAAAAGTTGACCGAACGGACTAATGAGACGAGCAAATTTTGACTATTTGAACCGGGAGTCATAAGGGCGATCGGACACCGTGGTTGTGCAGATCTCGTCGAAACGAATTCATTTGAGTACTAACATGTTTCGGTTAGAGGTTGGATGAATTTAGGAGGAACCGTTAAATTTAGACCATTGGATCTGATTTAGGGTCTGGTTTCCTGACCGGTTAATAAGAAGAAAAAAAAGGCCCCATATGATTTAGGGTCTGATTTAGTTCATGTTCTAAAATCTTAAATCTAAACAAATCCAGAAGTTTATTACTAACATGACGGTTTACTAGGGGTAGCTCATAGCACTAGAACCAATGTAACCTTAACTCACATGTTATATAAAACTAGAACAGATATATTATCATATCTATTTGAGCACCCATAAAGCAAATTATTATAGAATCATGAAATGCATTCCTTTGTAAATGAACAAGGAATAGTAAATGAAGCCATGAAGATTTTGTTGGTCTCGCTCTGATTATGTGTCAACAGAAGTTATTATTTTTAAATGTTTTTAGCCATATTGGATTTGCTTAGCCTAAAATTAATGTCCAGTCCTAGAGATTAATGTTATTATCCGAATGTTCCAGAGGTTCTTTTGGACAAGATTCAGGTCGTGTGTAGGGAAATCCGAAATATCTTTGATTCGAATCCACGGAATTAATATATGTGTACCTATGTGCTCACTATTCTAGTGAAAACGAATATGATGGAGTGTGTTGTCATGGAACTTCAAGTACGGATGTTGTAGTTTTTCTCCTAAAAAATCAACGCAAGCCCCATCCTAGTCTTCTTTATCTTGAGTTTTTGCAGCACAGCTGAGCAAGGTTTATGTTAATGATCATGTTGTTTTTTTCTTGAATGGATCTATGCCTTTGAGCCCAAACGACTTTTGTTTCGAACAGCTAGGAGGTTGGCCATGATCCTCTTCATCTGTATATTGAAGGGCAGATTCATATCATAGATGGTGGAAGGAACAAAAGTGGCATCAAATTTTCATTCTCCTTACTATATGGAAATAATTTAAGCATGAGTTTAGTGAAAATTAGATGTACTTCTATTTGAATCAAGAGGTAGAGTTCAACATATAGCCCCTCCGCTCCAGTTTATTACTTGCCCTAGCTTTTCTCTAAGGTAATCTTACCTAACTTTGACATAATTCTTAGAAAAATTACCAAAAATCTTGAGCATCAAGTTTGTTTCAAAGAATTCTTCATTGCGTATGTCTCGATAGTGCATTTTTGTTGTCAAGATTTATTTAAAACTTTTTCAAAGTTAGACAAGCTTGATTTTAGACAAAAATAAAGTGAATTGTAATCCAGAACAAAGGGAGTGTGTGGCAGTGGGCAAGATAGTAGTAAGCATTCCAGTTTTGTATATTCTATGCGTGTGCATGCATTTTATACATACTGGGACTTCAATTAGTCACGGTCTTGCAGCATTTGTTCATTCGCTGCTTGATAGCTTCTCACATAACTACTGTATATACTTCAACCATGATGAGTACGATGCGACAACAAAGTCCGTTGATAAAGGCTTTGTGTAATATCCCAAATTTTTTTAAAACAAAATTAATAAGTTGAACGAACGGACTAATGAGACGAGCAAATTATGACTATTTGAACCGGGAGTCATATGGGCGATCGGACACCGTGGTTGTGCAGATCTCGTCGAAACGAATTCATTTGAGTACTAACATGTTTCGTTTGGAGGTTGGATGAATTTAGGAGGAACCGTTAAATTTAGACCATTGGATCTGATTTAGGGTTTGGTTTCCTGACCGGTTAATAAGAAGAAAAAAAGGCCCCATTATGCCACCGGCTCTTCCTCACGCTGCTTTGTTCAGAGCCGCATCCTCCTGTTCCCGCCGCCTCCTCTCGCCTGAGCTCTTCCTTTGTTCGCACCGCTCCTGTCTCTCTGTCTCCTTCAAGCTGCCAACGTTTGAGGAGGTCCCCTTGCCAGGTCGTCTTCCCTTGCTGGAAGTAGCACGCATCTTGCATGCATCCTCGCTTCTGTACCTCAGTTACTACTCTAGTTATTGTTTTCCCGTGAGTTGCTTTCATCTAATCTTGGTGCTCCTACGTGAAGCTGCTGGAAGTAGCAGGGCTAGCTACTGCTGGCGCATAGATCCTGGGAGGCCACTGTCGTGAAGGCAAAGGGAAATAGCAGAAAGAGAATTGGGGCAAGAAAGAGGAGGAAAGAAAAGGTTAGACTTATGGGGATCTATTTAGTTCTTTGCGAAATTAAGGTTTCTGTTGTGGCAGCTGTCTTAACAAGGACGTAGAGGCAGCAGTTACGTACGTGTACAAGTCAATTTGTAACTGGTAGATCAATTTGGAGTATGCTCTAATTATGCAGATTGAATCGCCGAATTTCTGGGAATAATCTGTAAATTATCTCAACAGGTGAGTTAAACAAAAGTCACAGCTCTCATTTTTATCTTCCCAACGGTGCTGACTTCATTCAAATCCGATAAGTTATGCCCAAAACAGTGCTGCTTTCTAGCTAGACATATTCTCTGTGCATAAATCTTTTATCTATTTTCGAGGTATTTAGAGTCAGAATTGGTCCTGGATTTCTAAACCAAATTATAGGAAATTTTCTGTAGATATCCGAGATGTATTTATTAGCTGCATTTGGATAATAGAATTGAGAGTTATGGTCAAAACAGCAAGGAACTCAAATTTTACTGGATCTTCTAAAAATATGAGAATTGACATATTAGGGTTCGACTGAGAGGTTTAATTGAGCTTTTATAAAATAGCTTCGTGACCGATGTGGATTAGTTCCTATAGTAGTTTGCTCCTCGGGTGTGGGAAGCGCCGTTGCCGAGGGTGGCATGCATGCCGGATTCTCGCCAAACTTAAGGCAAGTGCATGACGAACCTATGTATGGGCTTATGCCTCTTGTTTGAGTTTTCAATTGATTCAATTGTTTCATGTGCTATATGATTGAAGCTCCGAGTGTTCTTTTAAATTCAATTCCTGCTTCGGTGGATCCGGATGTGCAATTTGGTTTTTATATTCAAGTTCAAGTTTCATGATTTCTTTTACATTCAATTCTAGTGCTGGTTTATCCGGAGGTGCAATTTGGTTCTTGTGTTCAGGTTCCTGCGAGTAAGTGCTGGCCCCACTTGCTTGGCTTTACCGATAAATGCTAAGGATTCAAGTTCGTCCGTTTCAGATGGAAACTACTATTTCGAGGATTCAAGTGTTGTCCGTTTCAGACGAAACTACTGTTCATGGATGTTCTGATTTTTCGTTCGCGGACAACGTTGACTTTCTTCTTTCGGTTCTAATTGTACTTGCCGAGTGTTTTTACTCACCCTTGTGTTTATTTGGTTTTTACGTACTAAATGACAGCAGCATGCATGGGAACCGTGGGTAGCACCTTCATGATACGAACACCTAATTTACATATGCTTTGCTTAACTAGAGGTTGCTTAATGGTTGATTTGGATGGGACGATGTTTGCTATTGGGATGGTTCCTTTGATACTATTGTTGGTGATTACCTGTTTAGATGCCCAGAATACTAGGGAAACTCTGCCAAAATTTTTAATGATTTGCTGACAATAAAATTTAGATGTTGTTTGGTAGCCTCCAGTGGTGTTCCTATCCGGGGCGTTACACTTTGATTCACACGAGCAAGTCATAACATTACATACCCATCATGTTTATATTGTGGAACAAATATGATGTGGCGAAGGCTTTGTCATGTGTAAAGGTGAAGTTGTCACGTATGTCATTCCTCATGTATCTAGAGAACTCCTATAGAAAAGGACACTTTTTATAGCACGTAGTGGACACTATCTTGCCAGCACATACCATATAATCCAACAAAACTGATAACTAAGCGTCGAAGTTGACTAGGTGCCATATCATCTCTAGCTCATCCATTTTTTGGCGAAATCCGAGATCTGAACAGATATACATGAGCTATCACTTGTATAAATAGGCCCCAAATCAATAGCTAATCCACCACCCACATCATTGATAGCAATCAAAAACTTGCCAAGTGAAACACACTAGCAACATCTTAGCAACAATGGCTGCCAAGATATTTGCCCTCCTTGCACTCCTTGCTCTTTCGGTCAGCGCTACAACTGCGTTCATCATTCCGCAGTGCTCACCAGTTACTGCTGCGGGCTATGAACACCCAGTTCTGCGGGCCTATAGGCTACAACAGGTGCTCGCGGCGAGCATCTTACAACAACCAATTGCCCAATTGCAACAGCAATCCTCGGCTCACCTACTAGTACAGACCATCGTAGCGCAACTGCAACAGCAGCAGTTCCTGCCAGCGCTTAGTCAACTAGCTGTGGCAAACCCTGCTGCCTACTTGCAGCTGCAACAGCTGCTTCCTGCAAACCCACTGGCTGCGGCGAATGCCATTGAATACCTCCAACAACAACAGTTACAACAGTTCCTGCCAGCGCTCAGGCAACTAGCCGTGGCGAACCCTGCCGCCTACTTGCAACAGCAACAACTGCTTCCATTCAACCAACTACCTGTGGCGAACGCTGCTGCATACCTACAACAGCAGCAGCCGCTTCCGATTACCCAGTCGGCTGTTGCAACCGCCGCTGCCTACCACCAGCAACAACAGCTGCTCCCAGTTAACCCATTGGCACTGGCTAACCCGTTGGCTGCCGCCTTCCTGCAGCAGCAACAATTGCTGCCATTCAACCAGATGTCTTTAATTAACCCTGCCTTGTCATGGCAGCAACCCAACGTTGGAGGTGCCATCTTCTAGAATACAAATGAGTTGTACTTGATAACAATGTTCTTGAGTCGGCGTGTGCAACTTCCCAGAAATAATCAATACATTGATTGAGATTTATCTGAGTCTATTCCTTAATTTTTTTCTCTATATAATCAATTGAAAAATATCAAATCATAACTACAGCCACGTGCTTGATTAATACGTAGAGAATACCACATTACATCATCAATATCAAGATGTGCCAGCCTGACCTCTTGAACGTTCTCATTTGGCTGTGTGCGTGGGTGTTTGTGAAATAGATGCCACTGTACGTGCGTGTAGTTGAGTACTTGCATCTATGGTATGTTGTTTTAAGAAAGTCATGGGCACATATGCTTTGACCATTGTCTTTCAAGTCAGGTGCACGTGTACAAAGGAAAACATAATAGAAGTTCATGAGTAAACGTATATGTGCATGCAAAGTTGGTATGCAAAGTCACACCTCTTAATTATTTTCTCTAGTAAATATTTGGTGCGTGTGTTTTTATCTTGGAGCAAAATTGTGCAAGACACCATAATATTGTAGAAAAATAAGGAAATAATTGGAGCCCATGAACTTGACAAGGCCAAGGGCATTAAATCAACTAGACCCTATCAGTAACAATTTGGAAGTACATAACAACAAAGTATAAAACTCGTCGCCAAAAAAAATTATGATGAACGTGAAGTTTAATTACCCACGAATATGTTAGAGCAAATTTTAAAGAGGGACACCAAACTTGCGTCAAATTGCCTGCGCAACACGGTAGCTCACTTTTCTGCTAGGTAGCATTACCAAAGATGAGATCTTTGTTGATGGGCACCGCACCGACTATAATATAATTTAGTGGGGCTATCAAAACCCAAAAGTAACGTCCCCAGATTAAAGTACTAAACATCCACCGCCATCCTACTGGTCTGTAGAGAGAGAACCCACCTGGAGTGCCATTCTGACACCTAGCCTAGTCCAATGGATTGTAGTTTTCATCTATGTGTAGAATGTGAAAAACTTCATGTTCTAAAATCTTAAATCTAAACAAATCCAGAAGTTTATTACTGACACGACGGTTTACTAGGGGTACCTCATAGCACTAGAACCAATGTAACCTTAACTCACATGTTATATAAAACTAGAACAGATATATTATCATATCTATTTGAGCACCCATAAAGCAAATTATTATAGAATCATGAAATGCATTCCTTTGTAAATGAACAAGGAATAGTAAATGAAGCCATGAAGATTTTGTTGGTCTCGCTCTGATTATGTGTCAACAGAAGTTATTATTTTTAAATGTTTTTAGCCATATTGGATTTGCTTAGCCTAAAATTAATGTCCAGTCCTAGAGATTAAGGTTATTATCCGAATGTTCCAGACATTCTTTTGGACAAGATTCAGGTCGTGTGTAGGGAAATCCGAAATATCTTTGATTCGAATCCACGGAATTAATATATGTGTACCTATGTGCTCACTATTCTAGTGAAAACGAATATGATGGAGTGTGTTGTCATGGAACTTCAAGTCCGGATGTTGTAGTTTTTCTCCTAAAAAATCAACGCAAGCCCCATCCTAGTCTTCTTTATCTTGAGTTTTTGCAGCACAGCTGAGCAAGGTTTATGTTAATGATCATGTTGTTTTTTTCTTGAATGGATCTATGCCTTTGAGCCCAAACGACTTTTGTTTCGAACAGCTAGGAGGTTGGCCATGATCCTCTTCATCTGTATATTGAAGGGCAGATTCATATCATAGATGGTGGAAGGAACAAAAGTGGCATCGAACTTTCATTCTCCTTACTATATGGAAATAATTTAAGCATGAGTTTAATGAAAATTAGGTGTACTTCTATTTGAATCAAGAGGTAGAGTTCAACATATAGCCCCTCCGCTCCAGTTTATTACTTGCCCTAGCTTTTCCCTAAGGTAATCTTACCTAACTTTGACATATTTCTTAGAAAAATTACCAAAAATCTTGAGCATCAAGTTTGTTTCAAAGAATTCTTCATTGCGTATGTCTCGATAGTGCATTTTTGTTGTCAAGATTTATTTAAAACTTTTTCAAAGTTAGACAAGCTTGATTTTAGACAAAAATAAAGTGAATTGTAATCCAGAACAAAGGGAGTGTGTGGCAGTGGGCAAGATAGTAGTAAGCATTCCAGTTTTGTATATTCTATGCGTGTGCATGCATTTTATACATACTGGGACTTCAATTAGTCACGGTCTTGCAGCATTTGTTCATTCGCTGCTTGATAGCTTCTCACATAACTACTGTATATACTTCAACCATGATGAGTTCGATGCAACAACAAAGTCCATTGATAAAGGCTTTGTGTAATATCCAGAATTTTTTTAAAACAAAATTAATAAGTTGACCGAACGGACTAATGAGACGAGCAAATTATGACTATTTGAACCGGGAGTCATATGGGCGATCGGACACCGTGGTTGTGCAGATCTCGTCGAAACGAATTCATTTGAGTACTAACATGTTTCGTTTGGAGGTTGGATGAATTTAGGAGGAACCGTTAAATTTAGACCATTGGATCTGATTTAGGGTTTGGTTTCCTGACCGGTTAATAAGAAGAAAAAAAAGGCCCCATTATGCCACCGGCTCTTCCTCACGCTGCTTTGTTCAGAGCCGCATCCTCCTGTTCCCGCCGCCTCCTCTCGCCTGAGCTCTTCCTTTGTTCGCACCGCTCCTGTCTCTCTGTCTCCTTCAAGCTGCCAACGTTTGAGGAGGTCCCCTTGCCAGGTCGTCTTCCCTCGCTGGAAGTAGCACGCATCTTGCATGCATCCTCGCTTCTGTACCTCAGTTACTACTCTAGTTATTGTTTTCCCGTGAGTTGCTTTCATCTAATCTTGGTGCTCCTACGTGAAGCTGCTGGAAGTAGCAAGTCTAGCTACTGCTGGCGCATAGATCCTGGGAGGCCACTGTCGTGAAGGCAAAGGGAAATAGCAGAAAGAGAATTGGGGCAAGAAAGAGGAGGAAAGAAAAGGTTAGACTTATGGGGATCTATTTAGTTCTTTGCGAAATTAAGGTTTCTGTTGTGGCAGCTGTCTTAACAAGGACGTAGAGGCAGCAGTTACGTACGTGTACAAGTCAATTTGTAACTGGTAGATCAATTTGGAGTATGCTCTAATTATGCAGATTGAATCGCCGAATTTCTGGGAATAATCTGTAAATTATCTCAACAGGTGAGTTAAACAAAAGTCACAGCTCTCATTTTTATCCTCCCAACGGTGCTGACTTCATTCAAATCCGATAAGTTATGCCCAAAACAGTGCTGCTTTCTAGCTAGACATATTCTCTGTGCATAAATCTTTTATCTATTTTCGAGGTATTTAGAGTCAGAATTGGTCCTGGATTTCTAAACCAAATTATAGGAAATTTTCTGTAGATATCCGAGATGTATTTATTAGCTGCATTTGGATAATAGAATTGAGAGTTATGGTCAAAACAGCAAGGAACTCAAATTTTACTGGATCTTCTAAAAATATGAGAATTGACATATTAGGGTTCGACTGAGAGGTTTAAGTGAGCTTTTATAAAATAGCTTCGTGACCGATGTGGATTAGTTCCTATAGTAGTTTGCTCCTCGGGTGTGGGAAGCGCCGTTGCCGAGGGTGGCACGCATGCCGGATTCTCGCCAAACTTAAGGCAAGTGCATGACGAACCTATGTATGGGCTTATGCCTCTTGTTTGAGTTTTCAATTGATTCAATTGTTTCATGTGCTATATGATTGAAGCTCCGAGTGTTCTTTTAAATTCAATTCCTGCTTCGGTGGATCCGGATGTGCAATTTGGTTTTTATATTCAAGTTCAAGTTTCATGATTTCTTTTACATTCAATTCTAGTGCTGGTTTATCCGGAGGTGCAATTTGGTTCTTGTGTTCAGGTTCCTGCGAGTAAGTGCTGGCCCCACTTGCTTGGCTTTACCGATAAATGCTAAGGATTCAAGTTCGTCCGTTTCAGATGGAAACTACTATTTCGAGGATTCAAGTGTTGTCCGTTTCAGACGAAAACTACTGTTCATGGATGTTCTGATTTTTCGTTCGCGGACAACGTTGACTTTCTTCTTTCGGTTCTAATTGTACTTGCCGAGTGTTTTTACTCACCCTTGTGTTTATTTGGTTTTTACGTACTAAATGACAGCAGCATGCATGGGAACCGTGGGTAGCACCTTCATGATACGAACACCTAATTTACATATGCTTTGCTTAACTAGAGGTTGCTTAATGGTTGATTTGGATGGGACGATGTTTGCTATTGGGATGGTTCCTTTGATACTATTGTTGGTGATTACCTGTTTAGATGCCCAGAATACTAGGGAAACTCTGCCAAAATTTTTAATGATTTGCTGACAATAAAATTTAGATGTTGTTTGGTAGCCTCCAGTGGTGTTCCTATCCGGGGCGTTACACTTTGATTCACACGAGCAAGTCATAACATTACATACCCATCATGTTTATATTGTGGAACAAATATGATGTGGCGAAGGCTTTGTCATGTGTAAAGGTGAAGTTGTCACGTATGTCATTCCTCATGTATCTAGAGAACTCCTATAGAAAAGGACACTTTTTATAGCACGTAGTGGACACTATCTTGCCAGCACATACCATATAATCCAACAAAACTGATAACTAAGCGTCGAAGTTGACTAGGTGCCATATCATCTCTAGCTCATCCATTTTTTGGCGAAATCCGAGATCTGAACAGATATACATGAGCTATCACTTGTATAAATAGGCCCCAAATCAATAGCTAATCCACCACCCACATCATTGATAGCAATCAAAAACTTGCCAAGTGAAACACACTAGCAACATCTTAGCAACAATGGCTGCCAAGATATTTGCCCTCCTTGCACTCCTTGCTCTTTCGGTCAGCGCTACAACTGCGTTCATCATTCCGCAGTGCTCACCAGTTACTGCTGCGGGCTATGAACACCCAGTTCTGCGGGCCTATAGGCTACAACAGGTGCTCGCGGCGAGCATCTTACAACAACCAATTGCCCAATTGCAACAGCAATCCTCGGCTCACCTACTAGTACAGACCATCGTAGCGCAACTGCAACAGCAGCAGTTCCTGCCAGCGCTTAGTCAACTAGCTGTGGCAAACCCTGCTGCCTACTTGCAGCTGCAACAGCTGCTTCCTGCAAACCCACTGGCTGCGGCGAATGCCATTGAATACCTCCAACAACAACAGTTACAACAGTTCCTGCCAGCGCTCAGGCAACTAGCCGTGGCGAACCCTGCCGCCTACTTGCAACAGCAACAACTGCTTCCATTCAACCAACTACCTGTGGCGAACGCTGCTGCATACCTACAACAGCAGCAGCCGCTTCCGATTACCCAGTCGGCTGTTGCAACCGCCGCTGCCTACCACCAGCAACAACAGCTGCTCCCAGTTAACCCATTGGCACTGGCTAACCCGTTGGCTGCCGCCTTCCTGCAGCAGCAACAATTGCTGCCATTCAACCAGATGTCTTTAATTAACCCTGCCTTGTCATGGCAGCAACCCAACGTTGGAGGTGCCATCTTCTAGAATACAAATGAGTTGTACTTGATAACAATGTTCTTGTGTCGGCGTGTGCAACTTCCCAGAAATAATCAATACATTGATTGAGATTTATCTGAGTCTATTCCTTAATTTTTTTCTCTATATAATCAATTGAAAAATATCAAATCATAACTACAGCCACGTGCTTGATTAATACGTAGAGAATACCACATTACATCATCAATATCAAGATGTGCCAGCCTGACCTCTTGAACGTTCTCATTTGGCTGTGTGCGTGGGTGTTTGTGAAATAGATGCCACTGTACGTGCGTGTAGTTGAGTACTTGCATCTATGGTATGTTGTTTTAAGAAAGTCATGGGCACATATGCTTTGACCATTGTCTTTCAAGTCAGGTGCACGTGTACAAAGGAAAACATAATAGAAGTTCATGAGTAAACGTATATGTGCATGCAAAGTTGGTATGCAAAGTCACACCTCTTAATTATTTTCTCTAGTAAATATTTGGTGCGTGTGTTTTTATCTTGGAGCAAAATTGTGCAAGACACCATAATATTGTAGAAAAATAAGGAAATAATTGGAGCCCATGAACTTGACAAGGCCAAGGGCATTAAATCAACTAGACCCTGTCAGTAACAATTTGGAAGTACATAACAACAAAGTATAAAACTCGTCGCCAAAAAAAATTATGATGAACGTGAAGTTTAATTACCCACGAATATGTTAGAGCAAATTTTAAAGAGGGACACCAAACTTGCATCAAATTGCCTGCGCAACACGGTAGCTCACTTTTCTGCTAGGTAGCATTACCAAAGATGAGATCTTTGTTGATGGGCACCGCACCGACTATAATATAATTTAGTGGGGCTATCAAAACCCAAAAGTAACGTCCCCAGATTAAAGTACTAAACGTCCACCGCCATCCTACTGGTCTGTAGAGAGAGAACCCACCTGGAGTGCCATTCTGACACCTAGCCTAGTCCAATGGATTGTAGTTTTCATCTATGTGTAGAATGTGAAAAACTTCATGTTCTAAAATCTTAAATCTAAACAAATCCAGAAGTTTATTACTGACACGACGGTTTACTAGGGGTACCTCATAGCACTAGAACCAATGTAACCTTAACTCACATGTTATATAAAACTAGAACAGATATATTATCATATCTATTTGAGCACCCATAAAGCAAATTATTATAGAATCATGAAATGCATTCCTTTGTAAATGAACAAGGAATAGTAAATGAAGCCATGAAGATTTTGTTGGTCTCGCTCTGATTATGTGTCAACAGAAGTTATTATTTTTAAATGTTTTTAGCCATATTGGATTTGCTTAGCCTAAAATTAATGTCCAGTCCTAGAGATTAAGGTTATTATCCGAATGTTCCAGACATTCTTTTGGACAAGATTCAGGTCGTGTGTAGGGAAATCTGAAATATCTTTGATTCGAATCCACGGAATTAATATATGTGTACCTATGTGCTCACTATTCTAGTGAAAACGAATATGATGGAGTGTGTTGTCATGGAACTTCAAGTCCGGATGTTGTAGTTTTTCTCCTAAAAAATCAACGCAAGCCCCATCCTAGTCTTCTTTATCTTGAGTTTTTGCAGCACAGCTGAGCAAGGTTTATGTTAATGATCATGTTGTTTTTTTCTTGAATGGATCTATGCCTTTGAGCCCAAACGACTTTTGTTTCGAACAGCTAGGAGGTTGGCCATGATCCTCTTCATCTGTATATTGAAGGGCAGATTCATATCATAGATGGTGGAAGGAACAAAAGTGGCATCGAACTTTCATTCTCCTTACTATATGGAAATAATTTAAGCATGAGTTTAATGAAAATTAGGTGTACTTCTATTTGAATCAAGAGGTAGAGTTCAACATATAGCCCCTCCGCTCCAGTTTATTACTTGCCCTAGCTTTTCCCTAAGGTAATCTTACCTAACTTTGACATATTTCTTAGAAAAATTACCAAAAATCTTGAGCATCAAGTTTGTTTCAAAGAATTCTTCATTGCGTATGTCTCGATAGTGCATTTTTGTTGTCAAGATTTATTTAAAACTTTTTCAAAGTTAGACAAGCTTGATTTTAGACAAAAATAAAGTGAATTGTAATCCAGAACAAAGGGAGTGTGTGGCAGTGGGCAAGATAGTAGTAAGCATTCCAGTTTTGTATATTCTATGCGTGTGCATGCATTTTATACATACTGGGACTTCAATTAGTCACGGTCTTGCAGCATTTGTTCATTCGCTGCTTGATAGCTTCTCACATAACTACTGTATATACTTCAACCATGATGAGTTCGATGCAACAACAAAGTCCATTGATAAAGGCTTTGTGTAATATCCAGAATTTTTTTAAAACAAAATTAATAAGTTGACCGAACGGACTAATGAGACGAGCAAATTATGACTATTTGAACCGGGAGTCATATGGGCGATCGGACACCGTGGTTGTGCAGATCTCGTCGAAACGAATTCATTTGAGTACTAACATGTTTCGTTTGGAGGTTGGATGAATTTAGGAGGAACCGTTAAATTTAGACCATTGGATCTGATTTAGGGTTTGGTTTCCTGACCGGTTAATAAGAAGAAAAAAAAGGCCCCATTATGCCACCGGCTCTTCCTCACGCTGCTTTGTTCAGAGCCGCATCCTCCTGTTCACGCCGCTCTTCATCTGTATATTGAAGGGCAGATTCATATCATAGATGGTGGAAGGAACAAAAGTGGCATCGAACTTTCATTCTCCTTACTATATGGAAATAATTTAAGCATGAGTTTAATGAAAATTAGGTGTACTTCTATTTGAATCAAGAGGTAGAGTTCAACATATAGCCCCTCCGCTCCAGTTTATTACTTGCCCTAGCTTTTCCCTAAGGTAATCTTACCTAACTTTGACATATTTCTTAGAAAAATTACCAAAAATCTTGAGCATCAAGTTTGTTTCAAAGAATTCTTCATTGCGTATGTCTCGATAGTGCATTTTTGTTGTCAAGATTTATTTAAAACTTTTTGACAAGCTTGATTTTAGACAAAAATAAAGTGAATTGTAATCCAGAACAAAGGGAGTGTGTGGCAGTGGGCAAGATAGTAGTAAGCATTCCAGTTTTGTATATTCTATGCGTGTGCATGCATTTTATACATACTGGGACTTCAATTAGTCACGGTCTTGCAGCATTTGTTCATTCGCTGCTTGATAGCTTCTCACATAACTACTGTATATACTTCAACCATGATGAGTTCGATGCAACAACAAAGTCCATTGATAAAGGCTTTGTGTAATATCCAGAATTTTTTTAAAACAAAATTAATAAGTTGACCGAACGGACTAATGAGACGAGCAAATTATGACTATTTGAACCGGGAGTCATATGGGCGATCGGACACCGCGGTTGTGCAGATCTCGTCGAAACGAATTCATTTGAGTACTAACATGTTTCGTTTGGAGGTTGGATGAATATAGGAGGAACCGTTAAATTTAGACCATTGGATCTGATTTAGGGTTTGGTTTCCTGACCGGTTAATAAGAAGAAAAAAGGCCCCATTATGCCACCGGCTCTTCCTCACGCTGCTTTGTTCAGAGCCGCATCCTCCTGTTCCCGCCGCTGCCTCTCGCCTGAGCTCTTCCTTTGTTCGCACCGCTCCTGTCTCTCTGTCTCCTTCAAGCTGCCAACGTTTGAGGAGGTCCCCTTGCCAGGTCGTCTTCCCTCGCTGGAAGTAGCATGCATCTTGCATGCGTCCTTGCTTCTGTACCTCAGTTACTACTCTAGTTATTGTTTTCCCGTGAGTTGCTTTCATCTAATCTTGGTGCTCCTACGTGAAGCTGCTGGAAGTAGCAGGGCTAGCTACTGCTGGCGCATAGATCCTGGGAGGCCACTGTCGTGAAGGCAAAGGGAAATAGCAGAAAGAGAATTGGGGCAAGAAAGAGGAGGAAAGAAAAGGTTAGACTTATGGGGATCTATTTAGTTCTTTGCGAAATTAAGGTTTCTGTTGTGGCAGCTGTCTTAACAAGGACGTAGAGGCAGCAGTTACGTACGTGTACAAGTCAATTTGTAACTGGTAGATCAATTTGGAGTATGCTCTAATTATGCAGATTGAATCGCCGAATTTCTGGGAATAATCTGTAAATTATCTCAACAGGTGAGTTAAACAAAAGTCACAGCTCTCATTTTTATCTTCCCAACGGTGCTGACTTCATTCAAATCCGATAAGTTATGCCCAAAACAGTGCTGCTTTCTAGCTAGACATATTCTCTGTGCATAAATCTTTTATCTATTTTCGAGGTATTTAGAGTCAGAATTGGTCCTGGATTTCTAAACCAAATTATAGGAAATTTTCTGTAGATATCCGAGATGTATTTATTAGCTGCATTTGGATAATAGAATTGAGAGTTATGGTCAAAACAGCAAGGAACTCAAATTTTACTGGATCTTCTAAAAATATGAGAATTGACATATTAGGGTTCGACTGAGAGGTTTAATTGAGCTTTTATAAAATAGCTTCGTGACCGATGTGGATTAGTTCCTATAGTAGTTTGCTCCTCGGGTGTGGGAAGCGCCGTTGCCGAGGGTGGCACGCATGCCGGATTCTCGCCAAACTTAAGGCAAGTGCATGACGAACCTATGTATGGGCTTATGCCTCTTGTTTGAGTTTTCAATTGATTCAATTGTTTCATGTGCTATATGATTGAAGCTCCGAGTGTTCTTTTAAATTCAATTCCTGCTTCGGTGGATCCGGATGTGCAATTTGGTTTTTATATTCAAGTTCAAGTTTCATGATTTCTTTTACATTCAATTCTAGTGCTGGTTTATCCGGAGGTGCAATTTGGTTCTTGTGTTCAGGTTCCTGCGAGTAAGTGCTGGCCCCACTTGCTTGGCTTTACCGATAAATGCTAAGGATTCAAGTTCGTCCGTTTCAGATGGAAACTACTATTTCGAGGATTCAAGTGTTGTCCGTTTCAGACGAAAACTACTGTTCATGGATGTTCTGATTTTTCGTTCGCGGACAACATTGACTTTCTTCTTTCGGTTCTAATTGTACTTGCCGAGTGTTTTTACTCACCCTTGTGTTTATTTGGTTTTTACGTACTAAATGACAGCAGCATGCATGGGAACCGTGGGTAGCACCTTCATGATACGAACACCTAATTTACATATGCTTTGCTTAACTAGAGGTTGCTTAATGGTTGATTTGGATGGGACGATGTTTGCTATTGGGATGGTTCCTTTGATACTATTGTTGGTGATTACCTGTTTAGATGCCCAGAATACTAGGGAAACTCTGCCAAAATTTTTAATGATTTGCTGACAATAAAATTTAGATGTTGTTTGGTAGCCTCCAGTGGTGTTCCTATCCGGGGCGTTACACTTTGATTCACACGAGCAAGTCATAACATTACATACCCATCATGTTTATATTGTGGAACAAATATGATGTGGCGAAGGCTTTGTCATGTGTAAAGGTGAAGTTGTCACGTATGTCATTCCTCATGTATCTAGAGAACTCCTATAGAAAAGGACACTTTTTATAGCACGTAGTGGACACTATCTTGCCAGCACATACCATATAATCCAACAAAACTGATAACTAAGCGTCGAAGTTGACTAGGTGCCATATCATCTCTAGCTCATCCATTTTTTGGCGAAATCCGAGATCTGAACAGATATACATGAGCTCTCACTTGTATAAATAGGCCCCAAATCAATAGCTAATCCACCACCCACATCATTGATAGCAATCAAAAACTTGCCAAGTGAAACACACTAGCAACATCTTAGCAACAATGGCTGCCAAGATATTTGCCCTCCTTGCACTCCTTGCTCTTTCGGTCAGCGCTACAACTGCGTTCATCATTCCGCAGTGCTCACCAGTTACTGCTGCGGGCTATGAACACCCAGTTCTGCGGGCCTATAGGCTACAACAGGTGCTCGCGGCGAGCATCTTACAACAACCAATTGCCCAATTGCAACAGCAATCCTCGGCTCACCTACTAGTACAGACCATCGTAGCGCAACTGCAACAGCAGCAGTTCCTGCCAGCGCTTAGTCAACTAGCTGTGGCAAACCCTGCTGCCTACTTGCAGCTGCAACAGCTGCTTCCTGCAAACCCACTGGCTGCGGCGAATGCCATTGAATACCTCCAACAACAACAGTTACAACAGTTCCTGCCAGCGCTCAGGCAACTAGCCGTGGCGAACCCTGCCGCCTACTTGCAACAGCAACAACTGCTTCCATTCAACCAACTACCTGTGGCGAACGCTGCTGCATACCTACAACAGCAGCAGCCGCTTCCGATTACCCAGTCGGCTGTTGCAACCGCCGCTGCTTACCACCAGCAACAACAGCTGCTCCCAGTTAACCCATTGGCACTGGCTAACCCGTTGGCTGCCGCCTTCCTGCAGCAGCAACAATTGCTGCCATTCAACCAGATGTCTTTAATTAACCCTGCCTTGTCATGGCAGCAACCCAACGTTGGAGGTGCCATCTTCTAGAATACAAATGAGTTGTACTTGATAACAATGTTCTTGTGTCGGCGTGTGCAACTTCCCAGAAATAATCAATACATTGATTGAGATTTATCTGAGTCTATTCCTTAATTTTTTTCTCTGGATAATCAATTGAAAAATATCAAATCATAACTACAGCCACGTGCTTGATTAATACGTAGAGAATACCACATTACATCATCAATATCAAGATGTGCCAGCCTGACCTCTTGAACGTTCTCATTTGGCTGTGTGCGTGGGTGTTTGTGACATAGATGCGACTGTACGTGCGTGTAGTTGAGTACTTGCATCTATGGTATGTTGTTTTAAGAAAGTCATGGGCACATATGCTTTGACCATTGTCTTTCAAGTCAGGTGCACGTATACAAAGGAAAACATAATAGAAGTTCATGAGTAAACGTATATGTGCATGCAAAGTTGGTATGCAAAGTCACACCTCTTAATTATTTTTTCTAGTAAATATTTGGTGCGTGTGTTTTTATCTTGGAGCAAAATTGTGCAAGACACCATAATATTGTAGAAAAATAAGGAAACAATTGGAGCCCATGAACTTGACAAGGCCAAGGGCATTAAATCAACTAGACCCTATCAGTAACAATTTGGAAGTACATAACAACAAAGTATAAAACTCGTCGCCAAAAAAATTTATGATGAACGCGAAGTTTAATTACCCACGAATATGTTAGAGAAAATTTTAAAGAGCGACACCAAACTTGCATCAAATTGGCTGCTCAACACGGTAGCTCACTTTTCTGCTAGGTAGCATTACCAAAGATGGGATCTTTGTTGATGGGCACCGCACCGACTATAATATGATTTAGAGTGGGGCTATCAAAACCCAAAAGTAACGTCCCCAGATTAAAGTACTAAACGTCCACCGCCATCCTACTGTTCTGTAGAGAGAGAACCCACCTGGAGTGCCATTCTGACACCTAGCCTAGTCCAATGGATTGTAGTTTTCATCTATGTGTAGAATGTGAAAAGTTCATGTTCTAAAATCTTAAATCTAAACAAATCCAGAAGTTTATTAATGACACGATGGTTTACTAGGGGTAGCTCATAGCACTAGAACCAATGTAACCTTAACTCACATGTTATATAAAACTAGAACAGATATATTATCATATCTATTTGAGCACCCATAAAGCAAATTATTATAGAATCATGAAATGCATTGCTTTGTAAATGAACAAGGAATAGTAAATGAAGCCATGAAGATTTTGTTGGTCTCGCTCTGATTATGTGTCAACAGAAGTTACTATTTTTAAATGTTTTTAGCCTTATTGGATTTGCTTAGCCTAAAATTAATGTCCAGTCCTAGAGATTAAGGTTATTATCCGAATGTTCCAGAGATTCTTTTGGACAAGATTCAGGTCGTGTGTAGGGAAATCCGAAATATCTTTGATTCGAATCCACGGAATTAATATATGTGTACCTATGTGCTCACTATTCTAGTGAAGACGAATATGATGGAGTGGGTTGTCATGGAACTTCAAGTCTGGATGTTGTAGTTTTTCGCATAAAAAATCAACGCAAGCCCCATCTTAGTCTTCTTTATCTTGAGTTTTTGCAGCACAGCTGAGCATGGTTTATGTTAATGATCGTGTTGTTTTTTTTCTTGAATGGATCTATGCCTTTGAGCCCAAACGACTTTTGTTTCGAACAGCTAGGAGGTTGGCCATGATCCTCTTCATCTGTATATTGAAGGGCAGATTCATATCATAGATGGTGGAAGGAACAAAAGTGGCATCAAACTTATCATTCTCCTTACTATATGGAAATAATTTAAGCATGAGTTTAGTGAAAATTAGATGTACTTCTATTTGAATCAAGAGGTAGAGTTCAACATATAGCCCCTCCGCTCCTGTTTATTACTTGCTCTAGCTTTTCCCAAAGGTAATCTTACCTACCTTTGACATATTTCTTAGAAAAATTACCAAAAATCTTGAACATCAAGTTTGTTTCATTGAATTCTTCATTGCATATGTCTTGATAGTGCATTTTTGTTGTCAAGATTTATTTAAAACTTTTTCAAAGTTAGACAAGCTTGATTTTAGACAAAAATAAAGTGAATTGTAATCCAGAACAAACACTACCGGACTCCCTGAGTTTGCCGAGTGCCCGAAACACTCGGCAAACTGCATAAAACACTCGGCAAATTGTTCGCCGAGTGTAACACTCGGCGACTAGCACTCGCTATAAACAGTTCCGGCAAAGCCAACTTTGCCGAGTGCCATTTATCGGGCACTCGGCAAACATTTTGCCGTGTGCAGTTTGGCTCTCGGCGAAAATAAACGGTCGTAACGCCAGACCCGCCATTAACAGTGACTTCGCCGAGTGTCAAACGGCAAGGCACTCGGCAAATGATAAACATATGCCGAGTGTTGAACTGTCAGACACTCGGCAAACATTTTTCAAACAGTATTTGGTTTTTAAAAAAATATTTTTTCGCCGAGTGCTGCACTCGGCAAATGCTAAACATATGCCGAGTGTTGAACTGTCAGACACTCGGCAAACATTTTTCAAATAGTATTTGGTTTTTAAAAAATATTTTTTTCGCCGAGTGTCTTGGTGATAACACTCGGCAAATTGTGTTTGCTTTGCCGAGTGTCTTGGTCATAACACTCGGCAAAGCCTCAGAAATCTGATTTTTTTTTTGTTTTTGCATTACATTTCACAGCAGATATATATATCACAGCACAGATATGTTTCACAGCACAGATATATTACACAGCACATATATCACATATATATATCATCTCCACACACTACATATCACATACATCACAATAATCCACAATGGTACACAAATGTCATACCACAATACCAACATAAGGTTCGAGTTTAAAGTATCCACCACAAGTGTATTACAAGCATAAGTGCAACACAAGGAATAAGTTCAACACATGAAAATAAGCAAATCACCAATTAGACCACGGCGACTGCTGCGGTGGGTCATGAGGTACATCGTTTGATGCCGCCGATTGACCCTGCACAAAGAATAGATAAGATTACTTATGATTCGTAACAAACCCAGGGAAAAAAATCCATAAAAAGTATGCAATAGATCATCCAACTTTTATTCATATATATATATAAATGTCGCAGATATATATGATACAAAAAGAATGAGGAACAGCAACACTCGATCAAATTCCCGCTCAAATCAAATCTAGAAACAAAACCTCGGTTGGTGAATCATGTAGATGTATAGGAGGAGTACTGACGCCTGACGGGGAGGAGCCACGGCCACGGTGCATAAACAAGGCAGGCGCCCTAGCTCTCTGTTCAGTGTTCACTAGTCGTGGGTTGAGACAGGCCAGTGTCCTAAATGCTGTGGTACTCCTAGCTAGTAAGTAAAATGCATGCAGCAAGGTCAAGGGAATAATTAAGCTGACAATGTACTAGTAGTAATATTATATAGTATATATTCGCCGTCTTTCTAGATGGATTCTGCTTTTGGTCACTATAATCAGCACCGGTCCTGTTTGTGTTTGTTTTAGACGAGATCAATGTGAATTACCCTGCTTTGATTCGATGCCCATCCCAAGCATGAAGCATGCACTACTTTGAATCTACCACCGGTGTTAGTGTCATCATGGGTCAAAATGTATGCTAGTTTTTGGCTCTCGGTGAGAAAAGAAGATACCAGATATATACTCTATCTATCTATCTATGCATGGCCATTGGTGATTGGAGAATAAAAGGCGCATGATATGGGCTGGCGATCTGCCGGCACCCATGATGCGGCACGCACCGCAACCAAATCTGCCAAAGCCCAAAGGCGTTGTAGTACTCCTATGCATGCATGGAATACATACAGGCAGCAGCGTGAGTGGCAGTGCAGTGCATTGGTGTGCAGACGAGACGATGTGGCATGAGAGGCTAGCGAGAGGCAGATGTACGAAGCCCGAGAAAGTGGCAGCACTGTATGTGCTGGTAAATACTGCAGTAAGCCTTCTCTTGCCCCGATGGATTTATGGAAAGGAAAGGAATTGAAGGACGGAAGGAGCACGAGGACTCGAGGAGATGGTATCATGGTAAATTGGTAATGGTAGGCCATGTGGAGATGATGAACAGAAGAGAGGAGAGAAGTTGCCTGCAGCGCATGCGTTCCTATTCCAGGTCCAGCTGCTGCTGGTTTGGTTTCAGTGGGACGGCCGGGCGAGAAAGTGACTGTGTGTGAGAGAGAGAGAGGGTAAGTACTAGGCTTGATTCAGAGGGAACAGAGGAAGGAGGGGTGGATCAGTGGGTGGCAATGGCATGCACGCCTTGCAATTGGCAAGTGCTGAGACCGACTTGGTTTCAGTTATGGTGCTTTACCAGAGATAGGACCTTAAGAATCTGAACCATTTTTTTTTTGTCCCAAATAAACAATTAAATTTCTAGTCTGAAGTGTGAGTGTGTGTGTGAGTGTGTGTGTGAGTGAGTGGACATGGGGATAGATGTACTCACAGGAGTGTCTTCAGGAGGACAAGGAGGAAGGAATAGCGCTTGTGGCAGAGGTTCACCCATCTTCGCGCCGAGATTTTGCATCCACTGAAACATCTGCTCCTGCCTCTGCCGATCAGCGTCAATCTTCGCCTCCAACGCTATTCTCTGCCTCCTCTCTTCTTCTAGCTCGGCCTACAAAATTTCACCCCAATGTTACAATGGAAATCAAAGGTATGTAAGAAACAATGAACGACAAATAAAAGAGTAATAACCTGCAAAGTCTGCATGGCGTGCTGTGTACTGGTCGGCCGTGGGCGTATGGGCGGCCTCTGGCCCGTGTCGCTTGCTCGGATCTGGGAGAGAGTGGGAGTAGAGGCCGTGTCAACGACGCTGTCGCCAAGCCAGTACCTGCCATGCTTCTTGCCTCCTCCCACCCTCATGACAAGGTCTCCTTCGAAATCCTGGGTGCTCGGATCGTACTCCGGCCCATGGACCGCCTTGGCCGCCGTTGTGTACTCGGTGAGACGGCTGTGGATGGAGGGATTGCTGTACGCCGAGGGGGGGTCCTCCAGGTTGAAGTCGACGGCGGACGTCGCCTTGCCCTTGTGGGCCATAGCCCATGCCTTCACCTAGGAGCAAGGTGCGCCACCATGTGACGCCGACTGTGAAACAAATAGTAAGATCATTAGAAACTATGCAGAAGCAAGCGTTGGAATACATAAATGAAGTCACGTACCCATCTCTCCGCGTACTCGGCAAGGGTAAGGTTCCCCTGATGATGTGGTGCACCTGTCATCATCAAACGCCACTCTCGGCAAGCGGCATGTGTCTCCGACCACTCCGGGGAGCACCACTTGTCCACCATCTTCCTCCAGCACTCGCCTTTACCGGCCACCCAATTTGGAGGCACCTACACGTCAACAAGCATTTATCATATAAGAACACAGTAAGTGTACTTAATCTCAGGAAGAAACAGTATTTACCAGCATGTATTGCTCTTTAGTCAGCGTCAAGGTTCTTGCGAGGTCTTTGTCGATCTTCACTTCCTCGAAGACAGCTTTGTATTGCTGTACAGCCAGGATACGTGCCTCGTAGTGCATGTCCTTCACGAGCTTGTAGTAGGCTTTGTGAGCGTGCCTCTCGGCCCTCTCCTCGTATCCCTCATCACATCTGTAGAAATCCTGCATATAAACATTATGTATGTAGTCATTATTTCAAGGATGTGATAGGAATGCGATGTATTGAGCAAGATAGTGCGGGGAAGGCTTACCCACAGCTCTTTCACAACCCGCTGCGCCTTGTTGTCAAATTTCCTGCCTTCCCGATCTCGTGCATCGGGGGCAGACGTGTAGTGCTCGAACGTGTAGGCCGGCTCCACCCCTCCTGCCTAGTCCACCAGGCCGGGGAAGTGTTCCCTACACAGAAGACCCAGGATTCCACCGGGAAGGCGTTTGTGATCACCTGCAGCCACAACCTTCCATCCCCTATCCAAGTGATTAACGAAAAAAATATTAGTTTGTATTTTGCCATGTTAAACATATCAAAAGAAGTAGAGATAATATTTTAAGATACTTACCTTGGCCCATTGGGGTGAATCACCGGCCGTTTTGTGAAAGGTATAGGCTGTTCCGGGAGGCGTGAAGGGCCTCGCAACTAGATCTTCGAAGCAGAGGAAGAGGAACCCCCCGCCGAGGGCTCCTCTGCCTCGTGCTCGACCTCCCCCTCCTCGTGCTCACCCTCCTCTTGCTCGGCCTGCTCCTCGTGCTCATGCTGCTCCTCCTCCGCCTCCTCCTAAGGCGAGGGAGGTACAGGCGACGCCGGCCGAGTCGCTGTACGCGCCTGCTGACCCTGGCCTCTTGGCCGACCCCTGCGCCTCCGTGGTGGCTCCTCAGCTGCAGGAGCCTCCTCAGCTGGAGCGAACGCCGAGCTCCGGTAAAACGACCCGACGGACCTCATACCGCCCACCATCTTTTGTCAATCACCTACAATTAAAAAGAGTAAACCAATAAGCACATATAAACAGGACAACCTGAAAAAGAAATGCAAAATAAACGAAACATAATTAGAAAATGATAGTATTACTTGTATTAGAAATAGACATCATGATCAGGATCAGCCGGATCATAACTCTCATCATCACTATCACACATGTTGAAATAATCAACACTATCCGAAGGACCAATGTTGTCATCATCGGCATTGCCTATACGCACTCGCTCAAGTAATTCTAAGTCTTGCACATTTTCCACCTCATCTCCATCGTCCTCTTCATCAACCCTTTCATTATCTACTTCCATTTCGATCGCACCGGTTAAGTCTATCTCAAAACTCCCTTCTAGCCCCTCCTCTTGATAGAACCCCCCGTCATATGTGTTTGGGTCTAAGTTGTAATCTTGATCATTTGGGAGAGGTAGTCTACCATGTGGCGATGTCTTCTGCACAATATACCAACCCTTAAGACGATCATCGTTTGGGCACGCGTATGGCAGATAATAAACTTGGGTCGCCTGTTGAGCAACAACATAGACATCTTCCCCTGGATAGACGGAATCCTAACGAATTTTGACCAGCCCAAGATTAGGGGTTTGTCTCGTTACTGCCGGATCAAACCAATGACATTTGAATATGACAGGCTTAAGGGGTTTGGAACCATGAAATTTGACTTCATAGATTTCTTCGATTCTCCCATAATAATCGGCACCATCAGTGCCGGGCGTAAGAACTCCAGTATTTGTGGTTCTTCGATTGGGCCGACTTTCCTCATGTGCTGTCGTGTGAAAGCGATATACATTCACGTCATAAGCGGCAAATGACCTGACCCTATACAGAAAGCCACTGGACACCTGTGCTAACTCAGGATCCATAGACTCATCGGTTTGGCCCTGCAAGCTCAAGCAGGATATATCGTTAAACTAAGTACGAGCAACTTATAATGTCAAACTAAGTACGAGCAAAGTGGGACAATACCTTCTGTGCGAACCAAGAAATGAAATCGAGCATTCCATTTCCCGCACCCTGTTTAAGAAGGGTATCACATTCCTGCGGGGTAGGTTCCCTTGATAGATGCCAGTAGTGATCAAGAAATTCCCTATAACAATGAGAAACAAGAGAGTTGGATACCGAATAGTGACATCATATTTAACAAGTTCGTTGTGAACTTACTGCATGTATGGCTCCACTTCGGAAAGGTTGGTCAACACATAGTGCATGATAGTGCGCCACTCTTCATGTCTCAATGTCTTGGGTTTCCAATCACTTGCACTTCCGAGCTGCCCTCAGAAAAGGCTGAGGTTCGATTCATTTTTGCCAGCATTGTAGCGAGGGGGTGGATTATGCACGCTGGGAAGGTTGTCACTATAGTAACTTGTTGTGAAGTTTGACACCTCCTCCAGAATGTATGCCTCTGCAACGGAAGCCTCAATTTTTCCTTTATTCTTACATTTACTTCGAACAACCTTTAGACATCTCTCGATTGGATAGCACCAACGGCCCTACATGGTGTAACAAACCGGGTTTTTGGTAAAGCCAAAAATACGAACTTTTTAAAAAATTTCCTGCAACGTGTGAAACATGTAATTGCTAGGTCAACCACGAGTCCAACTCGCTAACAAGACGTTGCATACATGTAAATGGTTTGTAGGTGATTGCCGGAGTTTTCGAGTTGTCCTGTGTTTGAGCCTCGTTTTTGTTGGAGAGCACAACCATAGCAACCTACTTGAGATCCTCGCGGGATTATTTCGAGTCTTCCGTGAATCTCTCTCTATAATCCCGAACCCCACTAGAACCCGGACTTGCCATTTATATTTGTGCTGATCATTGGACCGGAGTCCCTAAACCCTAAGACCCCTAGAAGACCACCACGATGAGTAATACATGCGGGAACGCACATATAAGACCTAGGAGTAGGAGAACGAAGGAAAAGACCCTCTCCTCTAGTCGCCAGTGGAAATCATCTTGAGCCCCCTCTTGGAGCTCACATCTCAAGTACCATCAATATCCCTCTCTTGAAATTCCTATTCAAACTCCATGCAGATTTCCATGAATATCCCCTGAAAAATCCCCATCCGAACACTCATGGAAATCTCATCTTGAGTTCATATGAATCTCTCCGAATGATTCCTCGAACACCGCTTTATATTTCACCTTGGAAATCCTTCTCAAGATGTGGTGAATTCTACTCAAATCCAAATTCAAAACCGTTTAAACATAAATTGGAAAATCCATTCCCTTCTCTCTTCCCTCCCCTTCTTTCTCTTTTCCTGCACCGGCCCAGCAGGCTGTAGGAGCCCAACCGAGCACCCCTCCCATTGGCCCAACCGGCGCCAGCAGGCCCAGCTCACCACTCCTCCCTTCTGCCCGCTTGCGCGCGCACGGCCAAGCGGCCAGTAAGATCGGCCCAGCTGCTTTCCCCCTTGCGGCCGCCCTTCTCACCCCCTCCTCGCCTAGCCTGGCCCACCTAGCAACGTGGCCCAGCTCGCGCTCGCGCTCGCCCACAATCCGCATGCGCGCGTGCACAGCCCAGCAGGCCGAGGCCCAGTTCGCACGCGGCCGCACCCACTAAAGAAGCCGGCGCCCCACTCCAACCCTAGGAGCAAGACGCTCCCAGGCGCCGCCGCCGTTTGCTCACCAGCGCCCCCTGCTCCGCTCCTCGATTCACGCCATGTGTACCTCCCCGGGCACGGACGCCGAGGATGGCTAGAGCTTCCTAGAAGCCCTAGCGCGCAGCGCTATAAAAGGGTCGCCACAGCGCCGCCCCTTTCTTCTCCCTGTAGCCGCCGCTCTCCACCGGAGCCGCGTGCCTCTGCCCTTGCACGCCGCGCTCTCCGAGCCTCACCTTCCCAGACGCCCCGTCACCGAGCACCAAGCCACCGGCCTGCTAGCAGCCATGGCCACTGACCTTACTCTCCACGCCGAGTGCCCCTGCTGAAGCCCCATCGCCAACCCCCTTGTCACGTGGAGACCACGGCCTCGTTACCGGTCGCTGCTCCAAGCCGATCCGCCACGCCGTGTTCCACCGTGCCGAGCACCTCGCCATGGCAGTCAAGCCTCGCCTTTTTCTCATCGCAGAAGCCATCGTCCTCCCTGCCTATGCCATCTTGTCCTCGCCGTGCGGCTGCACGACCAGTGTGGCCATGGCGTCGACATGCCACGGCCACGACCGCGTCACTATGAGCCACCATCGCCTTCCTCTCCTTCGCCGAGCCACGCTGAGCACCTTCGCCACGCTGCTCCGAAGCACGGCGAGCCACGACCGCATCAAGCTTCGCCCTGTCCCCAAGCACCGCGTCCACGACGAACGGCCAAAGCCGCGTCCATACTTCGTCACCCTCTGCGCCTCGTCCACGGCCGCAACCACGCCAAGCCCTGACCCTGTCCCGGCCTTCGACGCCGACTTGACCCCAGAGCTTCTCCGCTCCAGGACACACACGCGCACTCACATACACGGCCTAGCCAAGCCCACTGGACCACGGTGTCAGGAGGACACCGGATCTGCTGCCACCTTGACCACCCTTGTTGCCATGCCAAGCCACCACCGGGCGCCTATGCGCGAGCTCGCCTCCGGCGAGCATGCTGCCGCAAGAGTAGCAGAGGAGGTAGGGAGAAGAAGGAGCAGCAGCCGTTTGGACTTGTTCCACCGTGACCCAAGAGGGGAAAAGGAGGGTGGACACAGTCCACCATGGACCCAGTGTGCGGTCCATGGACCCACACCACCCAGACCACCGTGAGCCACCCCCACGCCCATAGCCTGGAACCAGGCCCGATAGGAGCCCGAAACCGCCACGTGGATGGCCTTCCCGCGCGACACGTGGCGGGCTGAGCCCGGCCCAAATCCAGCCCTGTCCAGGCCCGCCAAGGCCCAGTCGGGACCCAAATCGGTTGACCGTTGACCGGTCAATGCTGACCGTTGACTGGGGCCCACATGTCAGTGACACAGAGCCGCCGAACCCACTTGTCAGTAGGTGACATCGTGCTGACGTCATGCGGGTCCCACCTGTCAGTGACCAACCGAGATGATGACGTCATGCTGACATCAGCGGGACCCACCTGTCAGCCGCAGTTTAGCCCTGATGATGTCATGCTGACGTCAGCATGCTACGTGGACCATTCCCATGCTGCCACGTGTCAAGCCCTGGGTTATCCTTCTTTTTTTTCTTTTTCAAGAAAAGGATTTAACCCTTGGAAAGTCATAGAAAATCCATACGACCTCAGAAAAATGTGAAACCAGTTCCCACATTTTTCTAAAATCGAGCCCTACGATGTGGACCAACCCTTAAGTACTTTTGACCCCTCAAAATTGAAGAGCCCACTCTTTGCTTGCGCTCACACCGTTCGCGCAAGACACGTACGATGCCCAGGAATGCCACCATATGGTTCCAATCACCCCTCGACCATGATCTATGACTAAGCCACTGACTCGACGCTCTTAACCATGCCCGGCCAAGCCATAGCTAGCCCTTGGACAACCTTAGCCACTTGTAGCCAGCCGTAGCAAACCACAGCTAGCCATAGCAGGCCGTAGCTGGCCTCAGCTGGCCAGAAGAAGCCATGACCCTTTGGGACAAGTTACAACAGCCCTTGGACCTCCACATCTTTGCCTCGAAGTCGAATCCTAGTCGAACGCCATTCCCGGCACCGACAAAAGCCCCTTCCTGCTCGTTCTTATACTCGTTCGTTCACTTACAATACGTGATCTTGATCTATCTATATTTGTCTGCACCTTGCCCTTGTACAGGTCTACCTATCACCCAGCTATGGAATGTGCTACTCCGCAGTCGTGTCGAGTTGTTGCATCTTTCGGTCGTGTTTGGCTCTTATCACTGGTTGTTGGTGTTGTTGCCTGTGTGCCGAGCCTTTGAGCCGGCTAAGGGATCGTACCTCGTTTGGACATTACGATCGCGGGATCCATCTCGCCATGACCGTGAAGCCAAGTGTAACTCGACCCCTCGCTTTTTAAGTTGATTTCATAATACTACGAGTGTTAACTCCTACCTTCAGCCCTAGGACATGGTCGCGATGGATTCAAAATCGATATCAATATCAATGCGGATATCATCCGCTCACATCGAGCCTTTCGCGACCTAGCCTATGGGAGATGACCTAGGAGATAACAGGCGTGGAACGATGGATGCCAACACGTGTTGGTATAGCTTGTGGCCGCGAGTTCGCCTCGCCATGACCATGGAGCTACGCCTCTCTTTCGCTTTTGTTTGCTTCTTCGTGCACAAGCCCTTGTATGCTTGTACCCTGTTCGACCAACGCGTTTCCTTGATTCTCGCGGTGACAACCGCACCGCTGTGAATCTGAGAGATGACTTAGTGCCAGTGCACCCAGGTCGGGTACCCTATGAGTGGTTTGCGTACTGGTATTCTTTAGTAAGTCACTCCTTCTGATGCCCCATCTTTTGTCATGGCGTGTGTGTTGGAAGGAGCAGACCTCCGTTCTCTGCTGCTATTGCCCTAGTAGCCCACTCTGTTCGATCCCGCCTGATCCATGGCGATTGGATCAAAGACCGGACTATTCCCTTTTGTTAGCAAAGCAATGGTCTATGTCGTACCTCGGACCCATGCGTGTCGACCCGATCGACCATCTAAAAACCATCTTTCCCGAAGATGTGTCTGAGAACATGACATGGAAATGCCTAGCTAACCCCCGCATCTTTTGCCGCGTTGAGCGACTCTCTTCTTAGCTCCTGATGTTATTGTGTCGTGTGGATCGAGGGGAACCATTGATGTATAATCTCCTTGCGCTACCGCTTCCTACCATAGCGGGCGAGCTGAAGTACGTTGGAGCCAAGTCAAAATAGTGTTATTTGTTCTTGTTTGCATCTCGCGTCTAATTGTGACTTGCGGGAAAAGGCTACAAGAGCCAAATCCCATCGTCCTTCTTTCTTGAGGCCCGACTTCCAATCCCTGTCAATTCAATGACACCGGATCGAAAGATCGTGAGCCGTGGTGTTTGCTCTGGATAAGCTCTGGCTTAAACCGTTTATCGTAAAGCCATACCGACTTGGCCATGACTTAAGCTTGTGCTTAGCAAACCACCACTTGTGATTCTTGGCCCGAGGAAATCGGACAACCGCCGAGAGGGCTAAGCTGTGTATCTCTTATTACCTCGCTGGTGTTATTGGATTTTCCTACGTCTCGTCGTCTATTCGAGTGTTGAGTGTTCTCTTGCCTTGCATGTCGCTTCGCGGAGTAGCTGACGATCGGACAAAGAGAATGTGGATGACGACAAGGACTGCGGAATGGAGTCAACGCAGAAGGAGATGACCCTGCTAATGGAACACCAACGAATGGAGAATTGTACCACTACTACCTCTACATCGCAGGTGTCATGGCAGCACCTTCTTTTAGAGAATCCTATTAGACATTGCATAATATCTAGAACTGCTAGCGCTTTATAATTGTTCCTTTGCTAGTACTTTGATGCATGCTACTACCTGAGCCATCATTACCCTGATGCAACCCACTCTACCACATCACCCTGCTTTGCGCATTCGCTCACTTATATATGCTTACTTGCCTGCTTGCTTGCATATTACACCACTATACTTATTATTAACTCCACTTCGCATTATATCAGGGATGTGATGCTGGTGGTGAACCCCCTAGGTATGGTTTGGTTATGGGTGCCGGACTGGGTGGTGTGTGAGCGTGCTTCGTGTGTCTTGGGTGCGTGGAGAGTGAGGGTTGTGTCGACCGAGCTGGAATAACGACGAGCCTGGGGCGAGTCTTGCCATGTGGTGCTACCTGGGCACTTGGATATGGAATACCTATGGTGGGTAAATGGTAATTGGAGGTGGCCTTGGGTGTGAACCTCGGAGAGGTGGAGCCCGGGGTGGAGGTGCTGTGGTGGCACGGTAAATGGAAACCCTGATGAAGACATTCTGGCTTGGTCACCCCTAAGGACTTACTAGTACTCAGATTCACCGGGAATCCTTTACATCCCACTCGCCCTATATGGTGCGGGATGGTCGAACTACTTGGTAGAGCGATGCCACTACTGCTAGGCGAACGTGTGCAAGGAGGTACGGGGTGCGCGGTTCTTCCCCCACACCCTTCTGAGACTTCAGGAGGCCTTGTGGACCAGCTCTTGACATTCGGTGGGCCCCAGCTCTGTCTACGACTCACAGTATCAGCCATCCCAGACTAGACTTGGGATGTTCCAGGGCTGAGAGGTAGGGTGGCACGTTCTAGGCTAGCAAGCGGCCGGAATCTGCCTAGACGGGGCACCGTCGAGGATGGCTATCTTGTGGGTATGTGAAACCTCTGCAGAGTGTTTGGTTGATCGATCAATACATATGCCGACCTGTCGGCTATGGACCTTTCCTGGGTTTCGCTTAAACTAGATAGGAGATGAGTCCTTCTTTCCTCCCTCCAGGGTTTGGGGTATTTTCCAGCCATGAGCCAGGGGCTGCGGGCCGTTGAGACAAGTGCCAAGAGGGAGTCGGCCTGTCGACCAGAGTGTGTGAGATGAGATGTGGTGATGGTGGTGTGGATATGGTTGGGATGGGTTGGTGGATGGATATGGATGGATGTGGATGTGTGTGGCCGGGAATGTGTTAAAAACTGGATATTATTATTACAATACTACTGTTACTTACTTCTCATGCGCTAAGGATGCAAACCACAGCCAAATGTTAGGATCGCCAGATCCCCTTGTTTTATCTTTTCCACTAAAGCTCATCGGTGCTGACCATGGCCTGCACACCTCTGGCGGTGTGCAGATTTTCCTGCTTCTCAGAGATGCTGACTTTAGAAGGATTAGGAGGTCTCGTGCCTACGCTCAAGTTTGGTTCAGAGATGGAATCTACGCTGCACTACGCCAACTCTGATGATGACCCGTGGAGGAGGAGTCTTCACTCGATAGTCTTCCGCTAGAATAACTCTGTAATAGGTGTGTTCCCCAGTGATGTAATATCTTGTATTCTTGTAATCTTATGATGTATGACTGTGATATCGACTGATATATGATAATATGATGGAATCAACTACTGGTTTCATCATATTATAATTCATTCTATGGATTTTCCCTTCGCGGAAAAATTGAGGATGTTTCACACGGGCCCCCCCATTCGTGCCTCATACGGGAGGTGCAAGATCAAATGCTGCATCGGAACAAAGAAGCCGGGTGGAAATATCTTCTCCAACTTACAGAGAAGCACTGGCGCCATTCTTTCCAAGTCCTCAACCACTTTTTGTGACAACTCCTTGGCACAAAGCTAGCAGAAGAAATAGCTCAACTCTGCCAGCACTAGCCAGACATGCTCAGGGACATAGCCACGAACCATCGCTGGAAGAAGCCGCTCAATCCATATGTGGAAGTCATGGCTCTTCATCCCTTTGACTCGCAGAGTAGATAAGTTCACTCCCATCCTCAGATTCGCTGCATACCCATCAGGGAACATCAACGTTTGCATCCATTCAAGTACTTGCCTTCTTTGGGGCCTGGTCAAGACGAAATCGGCCTTAGGCTTGCTCCATGTCTTGCCGCCTCTAGGAGGCTTCATTTCTTGCTTTGGTCTATCGCATAACGTTGCTAGGTCCACTCTAGCCTTAACGTTGTCCTTTGACTTTTTAGTGTCCATGAGTGTTCCCCAAAGTGCCTCGGCTACATTCTTTTCAGTGTGCATCACATCAATGTTTTGTGGAAGAAGGAGGTCATCATAATAGGGGAGCCTCTCCAAGCCCGACTTATGAGTCCACATATGTTGACGACCATATCCCACAAAACCATCGCCTTGTGGGTTGACAACGAGAGCATCTATCTGAGCACGAACCTCGGCACCAGTCATGATCTGCGGTGCGGGGTCTGTCACTACCACACCTTTCGTAAAGTTCTTGATGTCTCGTCTGAATGCATGCTCAATAGGGAGGAACTGTCGATGCTTGTCGAACGAAGAATACTTGCCACCCTTCTTCAACCAAATGAACTGCACAGTTGTCTTGCATAATGGGCATGGGAACCTCCCATGAACACACCAGGCGCAGAATATCCCATACGCCAAGAAGTCGTGCAGGGAGTAGTGGTACCAGACATGCATTCTGAAGTTCCTCTTCGTAGCTCGGTCATATGTCAACACCCCTTCCTCCCAAGCATGGACCAGCTCATCAATCAGAGGCTCCATGAACACACCCATCTTACTCCCCGGGTGTCCAGGAATTATCAATGACAAGAATATATTCTGTCGTCGAAACACGACACCAGGGGGAGATTGAGGGGGATAACGAAGATTGGCCAACAAGTGTATGGAGCAGCCATCAGTCCATAAGGATTGAACCCATCTGTTGCCAGCGCAACACATACATTACGAGCCTCAAGAGCTTTCTCACGATGAATCCCATCAAAGTGGGTCCATGCTTCACCATCAGATGGATGTACCATCTTCTCAGGACTATATCGAGTGCCATTTTTGTGCCACGTCATCTGTTTCGCTGTTTCCTCGGTCATGTATAGCCGTT
Organism: Miscanthus floridulus; assembly: GCF_019320115.1. NCBI lineage: Eukaryota > Viridiplantae > Streptophyta > Magnoliopsida > Poales > Poaceae > Miscanthus > Miscanthus floridulus. Next base: position 115,180,839 of record NC_089589.1, on the reverse strand, counting down.
GGATCCTCGGTAAGAATGGAAGGTACCGTAGGATCTTCACGGGGATCTCAAGCTGCCTCTTCTGACCATCACCAGACTCTACCTCCAGGTACCTAGAGGATTGACACTTTGGACAGTACTTTGCTTTCTCGTGTTCTTTCCTAAATTGGACGCACCCCTTCAGACAAGCATGTATCTGCTCATATGGCATCTTGAGTGCACGAAGGAGTTTCTGCGACTCGTACATGCTCTTTGGCATAATGTGAGCTTCTGGAAGCAAGCTGCCAATAACTGCCAACGTAGCATCGTAACAATCTCGACTCATGCTAAACTGAGCCTTTAAGGCCATTACCCGTCCAATGGCATCCAATTGAGAAACCTTTGTGTGGCCGTGAAGGGGTTTCTGTGCCGAAGACAACATGTCATAATACGCCTTTGCGGTTGCCTCTGGCTCCTCCTCCCCACCTTCTTCACCTACGTGTGCTTCGTGAAAGTCATTTAGCCAGTCACCTACCCCGGCATCAGCATCAAAATCTTTGACTCGTGCTCTCACGACCTCCTCTCTCATCCGATCGGCTTCACCGTGGTAGATCCACTGAGTATAATCTACCGTGAATCCATTCTTGCAAAGATGAGTAGACATGACATCCTTTGGTTGCCGACGCCTGTTTGCACATCTACTGCACGGACACCAAATGGCTGACGCTCCTGGAACTAGGGCAAATGCTCTATCTATGGAAGCCTCCGTCTTCTCAATCCATTCATCAGTCAAAGCACGCTGACTTGGGCGGCCCGTGTACATCCACTCACGGTCATCCATCCTTTGGCATATATATATATATATATATATATATATATATATATATATATATATATATATATATATATATATATATATATATATGTATGTATGTATATACCAGCGAGACATTAACAATCAATTGCATGTACACGATGTTCCTACCATCTAATAGGTCAGGATAGGTCCTAATCCCACCCGAGGATGCGTAGCTGGGGTTAGTCTCCATGGTCTACTCCGATCCGAGATAGAATTTCGGTAGCACCTCCCCGCTGTTATCCAAATACACGTCCCGGTAGGAAGATTGTGTATCCGGAGAACAACAGGGAGATGCTGTCGAAACTGCCTCGGAACGGAGTAGACCATGGAGACTAACCCCATCTACGCATCCTAGGGCTGTCCAAAAAACGTGGACAATTCGAAACAGATACGGTTATCGATATGCAAAGAGCTGCATATTTCCAACCGTATCTCTTTCGAACGGGAGACGTCTAACCGTGTTACGTGCTCTACAAACATGCATGATACGGAAAAGAGGGGTGTTTTATGCCTCACCTCGCTGTCCCGCAAACAGGAGAAGCCTCAACCGCTACAAGGTCCACGGAACACCAACAAACAGCCAGAAGCCTCAGTCCTCCCTAAAAGAATAAGTCATTTCACACGAGTAAGTAATTACCTTTATATCACCATAAACAAAGTAAAAAGAAACAAGATCTGGACTTTTCATCGAATAGAAGCTAGCTAGCTAGGTTCCCAAAATAAGCTGATGTACCAATATAATCTGCTACCCCAATCTAAGCTGATGTAACAGACTGGATGTGGTAGGGTGAGGTGTACAAGGGCAGGCTTCAGAAAATAATAAAATAATCTGCTACCGGAAGCAAGCAAACTGAATCGGTCTCATGTCTCAATTTCATTTGTTAGCTCGCGTATGCTGGGGGATGAGGCGCTCAGGGACTGGGAGCTTGCTCTTCGTCTCGCGCACAAGCGGTGTTCGGAGAAATGCCCCGTATAGCAGAGTAGCTGGCATTCGGACTTTCCGTGAATTTTTCTCTATTTATCTGAGCCTTCAGATCCTGGTCATCCTATTCCAGCAACTGGATTGCTTCTGCTTGCTCGGCTGTTTTTGTAGATTGCTGATGCTCATGAGATTCGGTCTTACTAGGGTAGGGTTCTACTGTCGGATACTACGTGCTAGCTATATTCTCTGTTTGGTAGCCACTGAAATGACTCAGCTTCTAGAGAATTACTTCAGTGAGCTAAATACTCTGTTCATTATTGCTTCCTGCAGATCTCAAGCAGCCGATTAGTTGGACTTTTTTTTTATATACTTATTACTACCTTGCAATCTAGTAAAAGATGAACTTGACACGCCGAGCTTCAAAAGCGGCAAAGTCAACAATCAATTACCACAGGTTTTCATTAGATGAGCACCACTTATTTGAGCCAGATGCTTTGATTACTAAGGAGCGAGATGCCAATCATCAATCAAGCCAAAGTTCTCAATCTTGCAGAACATATGCTTGCAGAAGATTGACCACTCCCCAGTTTGTATCTGCATTGGCTGGAATCTGGAATCTTGTTGGCCAGCCTGAATCATCTGGCACAACTCAAAGATCTGAGATTCATGGGACTTCGAGTAGGGAAGACCATGTGTGCTTTAGCAGGGATCAACAAGGAAATATACTGACACCTTGCTATGTGGAAAGCTCAAGTGGTCTGAGATCTCAAAACTGTTTGTCTACACCTAAAAAAATTTATGAGGATCTTATTTCGGTAAAGAAGATGTTGATGCTGACACCATTCAATAGCGTTATTGGTGCATCATCCACATGGAGGCATATGTCCGCAAATAAGGTTGGAGGTGCACATTATTTGCACTGTGGAAATATATACTCTATGCTAACTGAAAAGATTGGGACTTCTCAGAGTAGCAAAAGAAGCATGTGTGAGGAAACTTATGCTTGTTCCACCAATATGGACATTAGGGACGATAGCTATTTGAATCAAACAAGAAGCACGCCTGACGAGCTATTTACTATCTCAAATGAAGAAGCTAGCAGTACACATGATCGTGAAAGTTCTCAACACAATACTGAATGTAATCTAGAAATTTTCCAAGAAGAAAATATTTTTTTAGCTTGCCCAGTGCACGAAATGGAAATTGGCAAAGACACGAGGATAATGCCAGGAAATCAGATTTTCAGTAAGGCATGCACAGATGTTCAGCTTGACAAAAAAAAAACTAAAACCAGTTCTTATTTGCTACCACATCCAGTCCAGATGGCAGAGTATCTATATATTGCATAGTAATCACCATGCAATTTAGAACAAGGGTTGGCAAGCAAATGCAGAGAATACTGCTGGTAGGCTAAATAAGGCTGAACTAATCTGGACTAATGCTCCACCCAACGACAGTAATTTTCCTTTGCAGCTACTTTGTGGGATTTGTTGGAAAATGAATTTGGCATCCAAATACTCCAGCACATAAACATTTTAAGACTAGGAACAATGTGTTCTTCAAATCAACAACAAAATTATAGCTAGGGTCAGATGGCTGTGTTGATTGACCCCTCCCCTCCCCTCCCCCCAATCCTGCTGCTGCTTGCTTTATCAGCTTTATCAGCAACAGATGCATATGAATGCATGCACCGCGTATTATTCCCTATGCACTTATCTAATCGAAATCAAAATTTGCCACTTCTGAAACCGAAATCAAAACTGAAATGAGTCCCAAATCGGAAGCAACCGAGCAGGGCGACTTTGAGTTACCTGGGTCGTCGTAGAACAACTGTCGTCGGAGAGGCGGCCGCGCTGTAGAAGCCGCCCAGGAGGTCGTCGGAGTGGCGTCGAGCAAGGGGCTCCCTGTGGGCGGGCACCGAGGTGGCGCAGGGACTCGCTGGGGGCAGGCGGGCGGGGTCGTGCTCGCGCTCGGTTTCGCGGCGGGGACAGGGGCGTGGGCCAGCCGGTGGCTGTGGCAGACTGGCCGGGCGGGGTGGAGGTCGACGGCGGAGGCGGGCGGGGTGGGGAGGGAGGGGGCCGCGGAGTGGGGAGGGAGGGGGCGACGGAGGGGTTGCGGTGGAGGTTGTGCGGTCGGCGGCGCGTGGGGAGGGAGCTCGACGGCGGCGGGCGTGGGGAGCACGATGGAGTGGGCAGGGAGGAGGGCGTGTGGGGGGGGGGGGAGCTCGACGGCGGCGCGAGGGGAGGGAGGTCGACGACGGCGGCGCGAGGGGATAGAATGGAGAAATGGCCAGAGCCGGCCAGCGGCCTAGATATTTCGCGGCCTGTTTGCCGAGTGTCGGCCCGATACGACACTCGACAACGTTTTTAAAAAAAAAATCCCATCAGTTTGCCAAGTGTCGGCCGATGGCGCACTCGGTAAACTACTTAAAAAACCTAAATCCCTGTTCTCCCTTAACAAGAAATTTTAAAAAAAGTTTATTACATTTTTGCCGAGTGCCACCTATGCAGCACTCGGCAAACTTATTTCTATATTTCATGCTACCCTTTTCTTTCCTCTACTTAATTACCTTCCTCTATTTCATGTTTCACTAATTTCATGAAATGAACTTGCATTACACTTTGTTAGGTGCACTCACAAATGTGAATTTCAAGCTTGTACAAAATTTGGACTATTATTTCATGTGTTTGTATATCACGCATCTAAAATTCAATAATTGCGATGAAAGAATTAAAATTATGAAATGCCTCCGAAAAATTGCTAAAAATTCACAAGAAGCGATATTTGTTCTCTATTGTATATACAAAAATTTTTGAAGTGAAACTCCAAATCGACATTCAAATTGTCTCCTCATCTTACCGGATCTTTCTCAAATCTCAGAAACTTCGGAGATGATCCGATTTGTATGCAGCGTACGTATCAACTTTGCTGAAACACTCTCAATTTTTTACCATAGCCTCCACGTATGGTATCATGACAACTCGACGAATTTCATGATTTTCAGACTTCGTTTGCTTTTTATAGAATTTTCAGACTTTTCCACCACGCGTTTCTGCTCATGTTTCGCGAGCACAATGTTCGAAATTTCTGGTCTGGCCCTGGATACGGTCTCAAAACAGACTCAGTGACAAGAATATCATTTTTTATTCACTTTTTTCGGATATTCGAAGCATTTGCAGTTCCAATCAAAAAAATTACCGAAAATTCATTTGACTAAAATAAATTTACGAAATATAATAAAATAACTCATAAATGTACAAAACTTCAACACAGAGCAACAGGTATTGTAAGACAACAGTACAAAAAGTTTGGGAGGCAAAATCAAAAAAAATCAATTGTTTGCCGAGTGTCATATTTTGACACTCGGCATATAGTAGGATTTGCCGAGTGTTATACTTTGACACTCGGCATATATGTTGGTTTGTCGTGTGTTAACGGGTGGCACTCGGCAAAATGATAACAGAGGGTGATGGTGTTACCCCGGACATGAAGTTGCCGTGTGTCTGTTGTTTGCCGAGTGTCAGCACTCGGCGTAAATTGTTATGCCGTGAGTTTTAGTTTTGCCGAGTGTCGCCTTTGGGACACTCGGCAAACACCATGTTTGCCGAGTGCCCGAAATCTTGCCCACGGCAAAGGTGGGGACACTCGGCAAATTAGGTGTTTCCGGTAGTGAAAGGGTGTGTGGCAGTGGCCAAGATAGTAGTAAGCATTCCAGTTTTGTATATTCTATGCGTGTGCATGCATTTTATACATACTGGGACTTCAATTAGTCACGGTCTAGCAGCATTTGTTCATTCGCTGCTTGATAGCTTCTCACATAACTACTGTATATACTTCAACCATGATGAGTACGATGCAACAACAAAGTCCGTTGATAAAGGCTTTGTGTAATATCCCGAATTTTTTTAAAACAAAATTAATAAGTTGACCGAACCGACTAATGACACGAGCAAATTATGACTATTTGAACCGGGAGTCATATGGGCGATCGGACACCGTGGTTGTGCAGATCTTGTCGAAACGAATTCATTTGAGTACTAACTTGTTTCGTTTGGAGGTTGGATGAATTTAGGAGGAACCGTTAAATTTAGACCATTGGATCTGATTTAGGGTTTGGTTTCCTGACCGGTTAATGAGAAGAAGAAAAAGGCCCCATTATGCCACCGGCTCTTCCTCACGCTGCTTTGTTCAGAGCCGCATCCTCCTGTTCCCGCCGCCGCCTCTCGCCTGAGCTCTTCCTTTGTTCGCACCGCTCCTGTCTCTCTGTCTCGTTCAAGCTGCCAACGTTTGAGGAGGTCCCCTTGCCCGGTCGTCTTCCCTCGCTGGAAGTAGCACGCATCTTGCATGCATCCTCGCTTCTGTACCTCAGTTACTACTCTAGTTATTGTTTTCCCGTGAGTTGCTTTCATCTAATCTTGGTGCTCCTACGTGAAGCTGCTGGAAGTAGCAAGGCTAGCTACTGCTGGCGCATAGATCCTGGGAGGCCACTGTCGTGAAGGCAAAGGGAAATAGCAGAAAGAGAATTGGGGCAAGAAAGAGGAGGAAAGAAAAGGTTAGACTTATGGGGATCTATTTAGTTCTTTGCGAAATTAAGGTTTCTGTTGTGGCAGCTGTCTTAACAAGGACGTAGAGGCAGCAGTAACGTACGTGTACAAGTCAATTTGTAACTGGTAGATCAATTTGGAGTACGCTCTAATTATGCAAATTGAATCGCCGAATTTCTGGGAATAATCTGTAAATTATCTCAACAGGTGAGTTCAACAAAAGTCACAGCTCTCATTTTTATCTTCCCAACGGTGCTGATTTCATTCAAATCCGATAAGTTATGCCCAAAACAGTGCTGCTTTCTAGCTAGACATATTCTCTGTGCATAAATCTTTTATCTATTTTCGAGGTATTTAGAGTCAGAATTGTCCTGGATTTCTAAACCAAATTATAGGAAATTTTCTGTAGATATCCGAGATGTATTTATTTGCTGCATTTGGATAATAGAATTGAGAGTTATGGTCAAAACAGCAAGGAACTCAAATTTTACTGGATCTTCTAAAAATATGAGAATTGACATATTAGGGTTCGACTGAGAGGTTTAATTGAGCTTTTATAAAATAGCTCCATGATCGATGTGGATTAGTTCCTATAGTAGTTTGCTCCTCGGGTGTGGGAAGCGCCGTTGCCGAGGGTGGCACGCATGCCAGATTCCCGCCAAACTTAAGGCAAGTGCATGACGAACCTATGTATGGGGCTTATGCCTCTTGTTTGAGTTTTCAATTGATTCAATTGTTTCATGTACTATATGATTCAAGCTCCGAGTGTTCTTTTAAATTCAATTCCTGCTTCGGTGGATCTGGATGTGCAATTTGGTTTTTATATTCAAGTTCAAGTTTCATGATTTCTTTTACATTCAATTCTAGTGCTGGTTTATTATGCGGAGGTGCAATTTGGTTCTTGTGTTCAGGTTCCTACGAGTAAGTGCTGGCCCCACTTGCTTGGCTTTACCAGTAAATGCTAAGGATTCAAGTGTTGTCCGTTTGAGACGAAAACTACTGTTCATGGATGTTCTGATTTTTCGTTGGCGGACAACGTTGACTTTCTTCTTTCGGTTCTAATTGTACTTGCCGAGTGTTTTTACTCACCCTTGTGTTTATTTGGTTTTTACGTACTAAATGACAGCAGCATGCATGGGAACCGGGGGTAGCACCTTCATGATACGAACACCTAATTTACATATGCTTTGCTTAACTAGAGGTTGCTTAATGATTGATTTGGATGAGACGATGTTCGCTATTGGGATGGTTCCTTTGATACTATTGTTGGTGATTATATCGCCTTTGTAATGTGATTTACCTGTTTAGATGCCCAGAATACTAGGGAAACTCTGCCAAAATTTTTAATGATTTGCAGACATAATAAAATTTAGATGTTGTTTGGTAGCCTCCGGTGGTGTTCCTATCCGGGGCGTTACACTTTGATTCACATGAGCAAGTCATAACATTACATGCCCATCATGTTTATAAAGTGGAACAAATATGATGTGGCGAAGGCTTTGTCATGTGTAAAGGTGAAGTTGTCACGTATGTCATTCCTCATGTATCTACAGAACTCCTATAGAAAAGGACACTTTTTATAGCACGTAGTGGACACTATCTTGCCAGCACATACCATATAATCCAACAAAACTGATAACTAAGCGTTGAAGTTGACTAGGTGCCATATCATCTCTAGCTCATCCGTTTTTTGGCGAAATCCGAGATCTGAACAGATATGCATGAGCTCTCACTTGTATAAATAGGCCCCAAATCAATAGCTAATCCACCACCCATATCACTGATAGCAATCAAAAACTTGCCAAGTGAAACGCACTAGCAACATCTTAGCAACAATGGCTGCCAAGATATTTGCCCTCCTTGCACTCCTTGCTCTTTCGGTCAGCGCTACAGCTGCATTCATCATTCCGCAGTGCTCACCAGCTACTGCTGCGGGCTATGAACACCCAGTTCTGCGGGCCTATAGGCTACAACAGGTGCTCGTGGCGAGCATCTTACAACAACCAATTGCCCAATTGCAACAGCAATCCTCGGCTCACCTACTAGTACAGACCATCGTAGCGCAACTGCAACAGCAGCAGTTCCTGCCAGCGCTTAGTCAACTAGCTGTGGCAAACCCTGCTGCCTACTTGCAGCAGCAACAGCTGCTTCCTGCAAACCCACTG